>NW_021703770.1:20078346-20362428 GCF_005190385.1 Monodon monoceros | reverse complement strand
GCCTGTGCTCCACAACGGGAGAGGCCACAACAGTGAGAGGCCCGCGTACCGCAAAAAAAAAAAAAAAAAAAAAAAGAGTCAAGACCTTTACAAATTAGCTTTACAGAAAGAGCATAACATAATCAGGACTAAGTCTACATTCAAGAATCCATGATGCCCTAGACATTCTTCTCAGATTCCATATACAGATGAAAAAATTAAGTTAAACCATGCACCTACAGAGACATTACATAATGATAAATGTGTTAGTTCATCAAGAAGACATAACAATTTTAAAATGTGTATGTCTCTAGCAACAGAACTTCAAAGTACAAGAAGCAAAAACTGGCAGAACGAAAAGGAGAAATAGGAAAATCCACAATTATACCTGGAGACTTTGACACTCTTCTTTCTGTAGACAGAACTAGCAGGTAGAAGATGAGCAAGGATATAGAACTGAACTACACCATCAGCCAACTGGATCTAGTTGTGTGTAGAACTCCACCCAATAGCAGCTGATAATCTATCCAAAAATGTCTTCAAAAATAGACTTTTTTTCCCCAAGTTCGCAGGGAACTTCACCAAGATAGAAAACACTTTGGGTGTTTTTACATCCCTTAATAATAAAATCTCTCGACAAACTAGGAACAAAAGGGAACTTCCTTAACCTGATAACAGGGTGTATAAGAAACTGAGAGCTAACATTATACTTAATGATGAAAGATTGAGTACTTTTCTTCTTAGATCAGGAACAAGAACAAGAGAAGGATTTGCACTCTTATCATTCCTATTCAACACTATTCTGGAAGTCCCAGCCAGTGCAGTAATGCAAAAAAAAGAAATAAAGGGCATACAGATTGGAAAGAGAGAAATAAAACTCTTTCTAGTCACAGATGAAATACATAATTATCCAAATAGAAAACCTCAAGGCATCAACAGAAACTCCTAAAATTAATAAGTGAATTTATCAAGGTCACAGGCTGCAAGATTAATACTCAAAAACTGACCCTATTTCTGTATACTACCAATGTAAAATTGGAAAACAAAAAAATTTAAATACCATTTATAACAACTCCAAAAAATAAAATACTTAGGAATAAATTTAACAAAACACATAAAGTGTCTTTACACTAGAAACTACAAAATGATGATAAGACGAATCAGAGAAGACCAAAATAAATATTCATACCATGTTCATGGATTGGAAGACTCAACACAGAAAGATGTCAATTCTCCTCAGATTAAATTATAGATTTAAGTCAATTCTAATCAAAATCTCAGCAGGGTTTTTTTTTTTTACATATAGACAAGTTGACTTCAAAATCTATATAGTAAGGCAAAGGAATTAGAATAGCTAAAATAATTTTGAAAAAGAAGAATAAAGAAAGAGGAATATGTTGCACAGATTTTATGATTCACTATAAAGCCACGATAAGCAAGAGAGTATGGTATTGGTGAAAGGATTAAAGGATCATATCAATGGGAAAAAATGGAGAGTTCAGAAATAGACTCACACAAATATGGTCTGTTCTAACAAAGGTGCAGAAACATTTCAATGAAAAAAAAAACTCTTTTCAACAAATGATCTTGGAACAATTGAGCATCTATGAGCAAAAAATTTAAAAACGCAAGTTTATTCACGTTATCCAAAACTTAACTCAAAATGGATTATAGATATAAATAAAATGTAAATCTATAAAACTTCCAGGAGAAACTCTTTATGGCCTGGATATAGGCAAAGAGCCCTAAAGTATGACACCAAAAGCACTATCCATTTTTTTTAATGATAAATTTGTTTTCATCAAAATTAAAATATTTTCTTTGTGAAAGACACTTTTAAGAGGATTAAAAGACAAATAACAGACTGGAAGAAAATATTTATAAGTCATATATATCTGACAAGGGACTTGTATCCTGAATACATAAAGAATTCTCAAAACTTACTAAGAAAACAGACAATTCATTTTTTTAAAATAGGCAAAATGAACAGACATTTCACCAAAATGAACAGAAGATACAAAAATGGCAAATGACCATACAAAAAAGATGCTCAACATCATTAGCCATTAGGAAAATTCAAATTAAAACTATAATTTAATTCAAATTAAAACGCACTTATTAGAATGGTTAAAATAAAAAATACTGACAGTATCAAGCACTGATTAGGATACAGAATAACTAGAACACTCATATGTTACTGGCGGAAGTGCAAATTGTGCAGTTTGACAGTTTCTTATAAAGTTAGTACACTCATCCCGGGCATTTACCCTAGAGAAACGAGAGCTATATTCACACAACAACCTGTGCAGAAAAGTTGAGAGCAGTATAACTACCAAAAACTGGAAAGAACACAAGTGTCCATCAACTGGTAAACAGATAAACTGTTGGTACATCTATACAATGAAAAAGAAAAACAAAAAGGAATAATAAAAGGATCAATAAAAAGAGGCATGGGAGAACTTGGATGAATTGCAAAGGGAGTATGCTACATTAAAGAAACCAGTTTTAAAAGATTACATACTGTAAAATTCCATTTTATGACATTTTCTAAAAGACAAAAACTATAGAGATGGATAACAAATCAATGGTTGCCAGACTACAGGTGGGAGGAGGATGTCATTTTAAGGGATAACACAAGCAAGTTGTCTGGGGTAATGGATCTCCACCCTGTCCTAACTGTGGCAATGCTTACATGAATCTATACATGTGTTAAGAATCAAAGAACTGTACACCAAAAAGAGTCAATGTTCTTTGTCAATTTAAAATTAATTTAAAAGCATGCACCTATGAATGGCAACGTATATATTAAATGCCAAATACGGAATGTCTTAAACTTTCCTTCTTGAAATGCAACACAAGCAACTGAAAGACAACAATTATGTTAGTGTCACCCACAAAACCTGAATTCCATAAACCATTGAGCTTTTCTCTTGCTAACAGTCAAATTTGGCTACAGAGAAAAGAGGCTGTGCGTCAGACTTTGCTTTTTGGTGGAAAGCCCCAGGCGGTCTAAATGCTGAGTTGCTAGGCCTTACCATGCAGGCCTAGGTTAAGAGGCTGCATAGATGCTGGCACAGTCAAGACGCAAACGCCTCTTTTGAAATCATAAAGCTCTAAAAGAGATATTCACAAACTTTTAACAATGAATCATGACTAGGTCTGAATCAGTTTATGATGCATTTCTCCTGGGGCAACTAAATAAATGAGAGTTAGAAAAATGGGAAAGACCAGGGAAAGATAATTCTGAAGCATTGAGTATGGTTTCAGGAAAGCAGAGATGAGTAGAATTCTGCAGCCAAAATAATCAGACAGTAGGAAGAAAAAATGCGCAGAAGACTTAACAAACGCTTCACAAAAAATGCAAATGTCCAAGAAATACATGAAAGAGTACTAAACCGCATCAGTCATCAGGGAAATGCAGATTAAAACCGCAAAGAGATACCACTGCACACTCCCAAATTTTCCAAAATGAAAAACGCAAACTCCAACTGTTGGCAAAGGTGGAAAGTAACCAGAACTCTCCTCACCACTAGTGGGGAGTATATATGGGTATAATCACTTTGGAAACACATTTAACATTATCGACTAAAGCTGAACCATGCATATCCTGTGACTTGGCAATCTCCTTCCTGGGGATATATACTCAACAGTAATGTGTTCGTATGTTCACCAAAATACATGTACTAGAATGTTCATAGTGATTCGCCCCTTAATAGCCCTGTATTAATTTCCTATTACTTCCGTAACAAATTACCATGAATTTCATGGGTTAAAACACCACCAATGTACTATCGTATAGTTCTCTAGGGCAGAAGTCTAAAGGGGTCTTATGGCCTGAAAAAATCAAGGCGTCAAGCTCTGGAGGAGTTAAGGGTAAGTTTGTTGCCTTGCCTTTTCCAGCTTCCGGACGCCAACTGCACCTTCAAAACACATCTTCAGAATGTATCCCAGGCGTGACCACCGAGGCCTGGCGGGCCGGAGCGAGCTGAGATTATGAAGGTCGAGGAACGCATAACCTGCCGCCCAGTCACCGCGGTGGCTGCTGGGAGGCGCCACAGCGTAGGGTCGCGCGGGGCGCCGCTCTGACTGACCTTTCACCTGCGCCCGGCGGAGGGGGGCGGGGGGGAGGGGACAAGGCCGGAAGCCAGGGCGGAGGCAGCCGCGGCTGCAGCGGGGGGGGCGGGGTACAGGCAAAGCCTCGGCTCCGGCTCCGTTAAAAAGAAAGAAATGCGTCCCACTCCAGCCTTCGCTTCCATCTTTGCATCTCCTGTCTGATATGCCTCCCCTGCCTCCCGCTTATAAAGACCTTTGTGCTTACATTGGGCCCACCTGGATAACCCAAGAAACGTCCCCCTCTCAAGTTCTTTAACTTAATCACCTCTGCGAAGTCCCTTTTGCCACAAGTAGCATACCCTCAGGGATTAGGCTGTGGACATCTTTGGGGGAATCATTATTCTGTGTACTACAAACGCCACACAGGAAAGTTCTCAATTTCCCGGCAACAAAGGAGTGGGTAATCGTGGTGTGATTGCACGATGGAATACTACACAGCAATGAGAACAAACAATTGTCAATGACTTGTAATCTTGTGCGTGAATCTCACAAACAATGTTGAGCGAAAGAAGCCAGAATCAGAAGACTACATGAGTCCATAAAGTAGAGAGGCGAAATCTCTCTATGAGAAGTCAGGATAGTGATTACTCTGGATATGGGGGTTCCCAACTGGGCTGGGATGTGAGGGGACTTTGGGGGATGCTGGTGATCCGTTGTGTCTTGATCTGGGAGCTAATTCACGGATGTGTCAGTCTGAAAAATCCATTAAACTATACCCCTAAGGTACATGTGCACTTTTCAGGGGGTATATTTTACTTCAATGAAAAGTACAACGTTTTTATTGACAAAGGAGGAAGGATAGGGTCCTATGAGCATAAAAGGAGGCCCCAAACTGCTGTAACTTGGTACAGTAGGGAAAGTTGAAGCTTTAGGCTCAGGTAGGCAAGACCTACAATCCCAGCTCTTTTACTGATTCTCTGCTCTTCTACAAATTATTTGATATTTTTGGTTTGGGGGTTCCTCCTCTAGAAAATGGGAATAATACTACTTGCTGCCTCACTGGATATGTTACATATGTGAAATAACACGTGAAAACAAGTAGAACATAACAAGGGCTGAGGAAATACAGCTTCTCTCAGTTTTGCTCTTAAGTCTTTCTTTCAACAGAGCAAATACACAACAGAAAAAAAAAGAAAAGAACCCTCTCAGAAGCTTCATTTTTTTCATTTTCAGTGCCATGTTTAAAAATATTTGCCAAGCATTGTATAAGTTCCTCCACATCCTGTAAAACTGGTAAAAAAAAAGTAGTTCTTTGTTTCTTTATCCACACTGCCTATTTCTTTAGAAAACTGCCAGTTTCACTATGAGAATTCTTTTACAAAGTTGAGCCACTTGAGATCATGAAAGCATCAGGCATCATTTCCACGAGTCATAACTTCTGCAGGAAAAATTCAAGGGGCATGGTGGAAATAGAGCCACTCCAGACTTCTACCTACAAAGCAGACACAGCCTAGAGCATTCCACATCTATCCTTGTGACTAGAAGGAATATCTAGAGACCAAACCAAACTCACTCTTCACTAGGCATATCTAGTCTTTGTTGCCCTGCAGTAGGGCACGAGGAACAAAGATGAAAATAAACATAGGTAGAAAGTGGTTTCCCGTGAAACACAAAAACATGGCATAGTTGAGATCTGGACCCTGAGAGACCTTTTAAAGAGTTTTGGGCTCTTAGAATTACTGTGCTTGGTCAAGGTCACTCAGACCCACACACAGTCTGATTTACAATCCTCTTCCCAGGGGTTTTTAAGTCATGGTTTACATTCCCAGCTATAATCTTTTATTTGCAAATCTTTTATTGGCAAGGTTTAATTCTTTATTTGTATTTTTTACCCTCATTTTTATTGCCACTGGTGTTATTTGATCCCTATCTTGCACCCTCCACTCTTCTGACTCTTTGCTCCCCATTTTCTCCATTCTCTCTCTCCCCAATGCCTTTCCACTCCCACCCCTCCATGATAGGGTTACTCCTCCAAGTACAGCCCAGTCAGCACCTCCATCAGGATACTTGCCCTGTTTCTTGTGTCTGTATCACTTCATCACACCTGCAGGGAAACCTGGATCACTGCATTTATCACCATAAACTATTGATATTTATCTGTCTCATGCCCTACATCCTGCACTCATTCAGCACAAGAACTGTGTTGTTCACTCCTGCCTTCCAAGTGTTTACTTTAGAAAGTGCTCCATAAATGTTTGTTGAATGACTGAAATGGATGTCTGTCTGGCGGTCCCCAGCTGGAGGCAGCAGTTGAAGTCCTCTTCAGTTTTTTGGTATCTTTAGATTGACAGTCTCTTGTTATAAGTGATATCAAATTTCATTTTTAGCATCACAGTGCTTTATTTACCCAAAGAACTACTACCAGTAACTCTTCTTAGCCCTTTGCTCTTTCTTCCCTCTCCCCTCACTTAGAGCACATTTTTTTTCTACAACAATCTCCCTGATACATTTAGACCTCTCTTACCTATCAAATCAGTGATTTTAAACCATGTGCAGGAAAGAAATGCTTGTAAGACCTGCAGGTAACTAGTGAAGTAAGATTGCCTTATCCTTACCATAAAGTCTACAGAAAATTGCTTTCCCACAGACTGAAGTGACCATCCCATTCTGTTTGTACAGAGATTTTTAACAGAAAAGGCTGAAGAGCTGTGAATGGTAACCAGCCATTATGCACAGATATTTTTCACTATGCATGGTAGTTATTCTTCTTCCTTTCCTCATTTCCAATTAAAATAAAAATCTAAATTTAAAAAATGTGTTTCTCCTTAACAATATACATGCTTGATTTTATAGGAAAGACAAGTCTTTTTATCAGACAGGAGCTCAAATTTAAAAATAAAATCAAACAATTTATCTCTCCAAGTAGAGCTCCTGTAAACTGCAGAGCAGTATAAATTGGTGCTTGAAAAGGCAGTATTAAAGGAATGATCACTTTTTCCCAATCAACAGCAGAGTAGTGATAAGGCCAGTCTTCCTCTCATTGGGATTGAACCCAGGCAGTCTGATTCCAAAGCTCCTGCTGCCCCCAGCCCCTGGGAAAACAAGAGCAGCCCAAATGATCAATGCAAAGAAACCCATAAGAACAGGCTGCTCTTTTCAGAAATTTAGCAATCCCAGGAAGAAAGAGAGATGGGGAAGTCATGTGAAAGAAAAGCAGGGCCAAGGAAAAGTATTTTCAGGGAAGGAGAGTTTTGAGCCTGATTTCAGCTTAACAGGAAAGAGCTAAGGGAGGAGGAGTGATTAAGACAGGAGGCAAGAAGTAGGGGTGGGGTGGCAGGTGGCAGAAAAGCCCCTGCTGCCTTCCACCCCCCGCCAGACGGCTGTAATGCATGGAATCCAGAGAGGAATGGATGCACTTGACTGTGAAAGGTGATGAGACTGAAACAAGGAAGAGGAATGAGCAGAAAATGGGTGAAGATAAAAACAAATTTTTAGTCAGAGAGGAAGTAGGTTGAGAGTTCACCGAAGGATCTCTGTGAAGTAGGAAGTAACTTCTTCTGTTGAGAGAGAAGGAAGTAGAGGGCTGGGGTTTGCACAGTGGAAAAAGGGCTTAGAACACCTGATCTGAGGCACAACGTATGAAGGTAAAAGAGATAAGTCATGAAGAACCTAGGGGTAGGACGGGAATAAAGACGCAGACCTACTAGAGAATGTACTTGAGGATACGGGGAGGGGGAAGGGTAAGCTGGGACAAAGTGAGAGAGTGGCATGGACATATATACACTACCAAACGTAAAATAGGTAGTTAGTGGGAAGCAGCTGCATAGCGCTGGGAGATCAGCTCGGTGCTTTGTGACCACCTAGAGGGGTGGGATAGGGAGGGTGGGAGGGAGGGAGACGCAAGAGGGAGGGGATATGGGGACATATGTATATGTATAACTGATTCACTTTGTTATAAAGCAGAAACTAACACACCATTGTAAAGCAATTATACTCCAATAAAGATGTTTAAAAAAAAAAAGAAAAGAGATAAGTCTTGCTGAAATTTACTAGAGACCGCAATTCAGGAGCAATCTTACGCTTTGGTGAGCAAGGGCTTGAGAAAAAGGAGTTTGGTGCTTTACACTTTATTTTTTTTTACATAATTACTGCTTGATATGAGGGAGTTTATTAAAGCTCTCTTGCTTCATTTCCCCTATAAAACAAGTTAATACTCTTTGCCCCCTTCCTAACCCCATAGGACTTTAATAAGCATTAATTATTATCTTCAGTGTCCCAAGTGCCTTGGGAAAGTCCTGTGTAAGGACTTTTTCATCATTTTTATTATTCCTGCAATTGCATTTCCTCACCCTCTGTTTAGATATGAGTTGAAATATAATCTTAACAACTTCCTTCACTCAATTCTGAAATGTGTTTGCTGAGCCTACCTGGAATCAGTCATGGAGGCATCAGATGCAAAAAAAGAACAAACTCCAAAACGTCACCCAGGTGACGTTTCTAAACCAAAAAGGAGAATTTTTCAAAGTTAAACCACAAACAGAATTTGCAGTCTTTTTAGAACAAATTGATCTATCCAATATAGTGAACTCAAGGAGGAAAGGATTTCAAACTGACCCTTTCTTCAAAATACCAAGTGAAGAATAGAATGCAATAATGCATTATTGCATTCTATTCTTCTAGTTTGTTATTTAACATAATCTAGTTAATTATTAACATAATCCCAATTCCTTCCTTCCTTCATTTCATTATTCAACGAATCTATATTGATCCTCTATAGGTGCAGGCACTGAGTCCTGAGACCATGCTAGCACCCATCTAGCCACACACACCTTTCCCCTTTGGATAGTGGTTTTCCATTATCTAAAATGTTGTAGTACCTCTATTTTCATTTATTTTTTATTGAAGCATAAGATAAATAAAACTGAAATTCTATGCCATCTCCACATTGGCTGAGTTGACTGTATTTATTGGTATTAAGGCATAGAAAGGACTGAGCAATATCTCTGGTATCAAAGATTTGCTGACCTCCATCCAAATAACAGTTATCAAGTGCTAATTAGCCCATGGGTATCATGGGCCATGAAATCACTTATATGAGATTATCAGAACCCCACTTAGAAGTTAAGGTTATTTTGCAGGTTCATTTCAGACAACATCAGCTACTTGTTATAGGATATGTTTGCTATGGTGATGTAGGAACAATGAAAATTCTTTACATAAACTTTTGTCAAAGTTTGCTTCTTTGAACTTAACTTGAGACTGTACGTGATCAAACTGATTCTCATGATACAGGGCTGATTTTTGAAGTCAGCAACTTCTCCAGATTCTATAAGACAGACTTATCTTTTATTCTTCTGCATTATCTGAGGACCCTAGAGAGGCTATAGGTGACAGGATGTAGGGATTGGAGTGGGGGAGGAAGAGGGAGTCCCAGGACAAAGAACAGAAGGAATTTCTCAATGCTAAAGTCATAGAGCTGTCAATTTCTAGTTGACAGGTTTAACATGGCCCTGAAATAGGTTTTGTGAAGCCGAGCTTGACTTGAACCCCCAAAATAATGTGGTGAGAGATCAAGATTCTTGTGGCCATTCCACACCTAGGAATACCTGGAAGGTTGCATGTATGGCTGTGTGCATGCTCACAGTTTCTTTGACAATTCCTCACATTTGTATCATCTGAAACTACCAAAAACTCAGTGCCTTACATTTGAGTTTTTGTGCTGTTATACTTGGGTCTAATTCTACAACCACTTTAACCCTGTTGGAAATCAAGTTCAAATCTTTTCCCAAAATGCCTCACAAAATAAAATTATCGCCAGTGTCCAGGAATTTTGCCCCAAGATAATGATAGGGAAGCAAAGGTGAGGGTACAGTGAGAGTTCAGGGAAGCAAATGTGAGAACCAATCCAAGAAACCCAGAGAGCAAAGTCAATTATAGTCAATACAGTTTACATATGGAGAGGGCAAGGATTTCCCAAGTCCCAAATCGTGGCCGACTATTTTCCTATGACAGTAGCGACAATATTTCCCATTGCACGTGCTTTCCTAGAACTTTGCCATTCTCCCATCAAGAGGTGAAGTCTGTCACAGACATAGAGAACAGACTTGTGGTTGCCAAGGGGGAGGTGAGGGTGGGGCAGGGTTGGATTGGAAGTTTGGGGTTAGCAGACACAAACTATTATATATAAAATACATAAACAACAAGGGCCTGCTGTATAGCACAGGGAACTATGTTCAGTATTCTGTAATAAACCATAATGGAAAAGAATATGAAAAAGAATGTATATATATACATATATATGTATAACTGAATCACTTTCTGTACAATAGAAATTTATACAACATTGTAAATCAACTATACTTCAATAAAATAGGTTTTAAAATAAAAATAAAGGAGGTGAGTCTATGTTCTGTTGCTTTGAGCCTGGGCAGGTCTTTGTGACTACAGTAACCAATGGAGTGTGTCAGAAAAGGTACTGTATGACTTCTGAGGCTAAGTCAAAAAATGTCACACACTTCCGCCTTATTCTCTCAGGATGCTCACAGAACCCAGACACCACATTCTGAAGAAGCCTGGGTAAGTCCACGTGGAAAAGAACTGAGTTGCTTGCCCACATCCTTACTCTCCTCCTATACTTTTATACATTAAATTCCCATTCTATTCTAATGATCTATTAGTCTTTTTGCTTTAATCATCACTGCTTTAGAAAATGTTTTAAAAGCTGTTAAGGTGGGGGCTTCCCTGGTGACGTAGTGGTTAAGAATCTGCCTGCCAATGCAGGGGACACGGGTTCGAGCCCTGGTCCGGGAAGATCCCACATGTGGTGGTGCAACTAAGCCCGTGCACCGCAACTACTGAGCCTGCACTCTAGAGTCCTCGAGCCACAACTACTGAAGCCCACACATCTAGAGCCCGTGTCCTGCAACAAGAGAAGCCACCACAACAAGAAGCCCACGCACTGCAGGAAGAGTAGCCCCCGCTTGCCGCAGCTAGAGAAAACCCGTGTACAGCAATGAAGACCCAATGCAGCCAAAAATTAAACAAATGATTTATTAAAAAAAAAAAAAAACCTGTTAAGGCAAAGTACCACTCAAGCTTCCTCATCAAATTATATTAGCTAGTTTTAGCACTTCAATATGCAAATCAACCATTAAAAATATTATAATTATATACATACATATATTTAAATACATAGTGTTAGCTTCCTAGGGCTGCTATAAACAAAGTTATGTCTTTTGGGGGGACACAAGTCAATCCATAACATATATATGTACACACACTCATATGCTTTCTCAGAAATTGCTCTGTATAAGGGCTGAGAATCTCAACTAACTTTTTTTTCTAAATGACAAAGCAATTTCCTCCCAACAATATTTTAATTAAATGATTCCTTTCCCTATAATTTGGGTTTTCTGCTTTACCACATATTAAGTCTTCAAATATTCTGTAATTTGGATTCAAACATTCCATTGTAATCTCTTTTTCTGTCTACCATATTGCTTTACTTATAAGTAAAGTAAATAGGGGATATTTGGGGATAAGTACACACCTACGAAACCATCATCATCATCAAGGTTATAACTGCATCCATCCCCTCACAAATTTCCCTCCCACTGTCCCCCCTTGAGATCTTCTCTCTTAGCAGATGTTAAGTATACAGTACAGTACTGTTGGCTATAGGCTCATGCTATAGAGTACATCTCCAGAACTCATTTAACTCACATAACTGAAATTGTATCCTTTAACCATCATTTCCCCATTTCCTCTTCCCTCTAGACCCTGGCAACCATCATTCTATCCTCCATTTCTATGAGTTTGACTATTTTAGATTCTACACATAAGTGAAATCATACAGTGCATTTTTCTGTGTCTGGCTTATTTCACTTAGCAATGCTACTCAGGTCCATCCATGTTGTCACAAATGGCAAGATTTCCTTTTTTAAAAGGTCGAACAATATTGCATTGCATCTGTATATCACATTTTCTTTACCTAATCATCCATCAATGGACATTTAAGTTGTTTTCATATCTTGGCTATTGTAAATAATGCTGCAGTGAACATGGAAGTGCATATATCTCTTCAAGATCCTGATTTCAATTCCTTTGGATAAATATCCAGAAATGGGATAGCTGGATCATATGGTAGGTCTTTTTTTAATTTTGCGAGAAACCTCCATACCGCTTTCCATCATAGCTGTACCAATCTACGTTCCCATGAATGGTGTGCAAGGGTTCCCTTTCCTCCACATCCTTATCAACAGTAGCTATCTTTGTTTTCTTAATAATAGTCATCCTAACAGGTAAGAGGTGATAGCTCACTGTGGATTTGATTTTAATTTCCTTGATAATTAGTAACATTAAGCACCTTTTCATGCATTTGGATATCTTCCTTGGAGAAATGTTTATTCAGATCCTTTGCTTGCTTTTTAATCAGGTTATTTGTTTTTGTGCTATTGAGTTGTATTCCTTATATATTTTAGATATTAACCCCTTACCAGATGTATGGTTTACAATTTTTTTTCCATTCCATAGGTTGCCTTTCCATTTTGTTAATTGTTTCCTTTGTTGTACGGAAACTTTTTAGTTTAATGTAATCCTATTTGTTTACTTTTGCTTTTGTTGCCTGTGGTTTTGGTGTCATATCTGAGATATCATTGCCAAGACCAATGTCAAGCAGCTTTTTCCCAGAGTTTTACAGTTTCAGGTCTTAAATTCAAGTCTTTAATCCATTTTGAGTTGATTTTTGTTTATGGTGTGAAGAATCCAATTTCATTTTTTGCATGTAGGTATTTTGTTTTCTCAACATCATTTTTAAAGATATTGCTCTTTTCTCATTGTGCATTCTTGCTGCTTTTGTTGAAGATTAATTGACAATATATGCATGGATTTATTTCTGGACTCTCTATTCTGTTTCATTGCTCTATATCTCTATTCTTATGCCAGTACCATACTATTTTGAGTACTATAGCTTTGTAATATACTTTGAAATTCAGAAGTGTGGTGTCTTCAGCTTTGGTCTTCTTGCTAAAGATTACTTTGGCAGCTTGGGGTCTTTTGCAGTTCCAAATGAATTTTAGAATTATGTTTACTATTTCTGTAAAATATCCAAGACATCCTTTCTTAACAACCTGATGACACAGGATTTCTGGGTACCACTACAAAATGCCTGTCACTTCACCATTCCTGTTAGTGCTAAAAAGGAAAGAAAATAATGGAAAGGAAAGGAAAGGAAGAAATTTGTATCCTATCAGTCTCCAAACCATTTTCCCCCTCTTTGAAAGTCAGTTTCTTTATCCCAGAAAAACACTATATGGACAACTAATGAGTTGTTTATTTGCTTTTCAGGCTCTGCTACAACTGCTATGACCTGTAAAGGGATATATCTCTGCAACAGCCTGACTGCTTTGTTGCAAAAAGCTGAAGACCGCATATTCGCCTGCCTATAGACTAAGCCAGACAACTGATCATCCAGACAAGATATTTTTCTTTTTCATTTCTTTCTTTTGCCTTCCACTTCTCTTTTGTTCTTTTGATTTAGAGTTCTGTGATGCTTAATAAACAATACACTTCCTAGCAGCCATAAAGCAAGAAAAATTCAGTTAGGATTATAATCACAATTTCAATTATTTACACATGTTAGAAAATATTGCCATTGGGTTCTCAGAGTTATTTACTCTGGTGTTTTCTTCTATTTGGAAGTGCTAAAATATTAGCTCTATTCATTAAAACTGATTGTGTTTTAACATGTTTCTTCCCCCTCCCCTGACCCTGTCTGAAATCCAATTTACAGCCTGCTAAAGGACTCATAAGATTTTTATGGATTATTTCCTGGGGTCACATTAATCTGGCTCCTTGTTACTTTGCACTAATTTCACTTTGCCACAGTAAAGTAATGAGACTTGATCTCTCGGGAATTAATCCATAGAGACCTCTTAATGAGGCAAAGCCAGAACGGAGTGCGTCTACTGTAGTTAATTCTCCCAAGCACAATGGAGAAGAAGGAAGAGGTTGTCCTGCCCTTATGGGCAGTGTAACTTGGGGCCCAAATCTGGGGAGAGAGCAGGGAGGGGAGCAAAGAAGATGCACAGTGAGACCAGCCAGAAGCTGGGTATAGCCAAGGCTCAGCACGCCCTTCCACCTTCCGGGGACTAGAGCCAGGACCAGTGCCCATGCAAACCCAGTAGAGGAGAGGGAGAGAGGGCAAAGAAACAGCAAAGGAGCTAGATGGGTGGGGAGAGATTTCTTTGCTTTCACTGAGCATATGCTGACACACAGGACATGACTTCTCTCCTTCAGTCATCTCACACCCGAAGTCCACTTCTTATACCCCTTACAGGCACTTTTGTCTTCAGTGGAAACCTTAGTGATGAGAAGACTTAAGGCAAGATTCTGCCCCCATTTTCTCTTGTGGAGGAGGTCTGAGGTGTTAAGATTTCCTTTTCCAAGAAGTAAAAGCAACAAACTCTTGGAAAGCTTTGCAAGGAGTTAAAGCAAAAACTTAACATTTATTTGAGAAGAAGCAGTCCTCTCAAGTTGTAAACTGAGAATAAGAATAACTTGCACTTATAATTTTTATGGTGAATTGATACAGAAAATAGAAAAAACATTTAAAGAGAATGTGGAGAGAATGCATGTCAAGCCCCTAGCACAGTGGCTTGATATGAAAAGGCATATATAAAGGGCAGCTATATTATTTACATTGCTATTATATTCTTCAAGCAGATTTTTGTCATTTAGCAACAACTGGCCACCGGAAACACATTTAGGAATAACTTACTTTTTGAAAAGCACATTCGGGCTTCCCTGGTGGCACAGTGGTTGAGAGTCCACCTGCCGATGCAGGGGACACGGGGTCGTGCCCCGGCCCGGGAAGATCCCACATGCCGCGGAGAGGCTGGGCCTGTGAGCCATGGCCGCTGAGCCTGCACGTCCGGAGCCTGTGCTCCGCAGCAGGAGAGGCCGCAACAGTGAGAGGCCCGCATACCGCAAAAAAAAAAAAAAAAAAAGCACATTCATATGTGTTATCATACTGAATTTTCGTATCAATCAGGTAAGATGAGCAGGTAGTATTATCCTGTTTCACAGATAAGGAAACAGGCTATGGAGGTTAAGTAACCAATGGTAATTAGTAGCTCTGGGATGAAAACTAGGGCATGCTTCTCTTAGCCCTTTCCTATCTCCTCTCTTCCTAATTATCTTCCTACCAAATGTAAGAAGCTACAATTTGGGGAAGACCTGAATTTTTCCTGCTGTGTCAGAGACTGAAGGGGAAGTGGATGTAGTTTGTCTATTCAGGGTTGATCTATTAGCAAACTCCCTTGGCCAAAGCATACAGGTCACTACTCCAACTTACTTTATCAGTAAAAGAGCTGACACAATCCACTGATCTCCATCTATCTTGCTACCAGATCTAACTCTCCAACTGGAAAGATAAGAAAAGTGTGTTATATCCTGACACCTTGCTCTCCCCCTCAAAAAAAAAAAATAAATAAACAACATATAAAGTATCAGTGAAAATAAGGTATCACTAAGGAACTGTTCTCTGTTACATAGATGAAGAAAATTACAAGTTGTCCAATCTTGACGTTAATATGAAGCCAACATACAAGCTGGGAAAATTGCATTACCCCAACTTTTCTCTTAGAATAAAATTTCATTTTGTAGAGACATTAGAAAGGGAAAATACAATTTCTGGACTTATGGAAGAGACAGTTAAATTGTTTGTTACAGATATGATCAAAATCTATCAGGAGTTCAAATCACTGTTTAACAAAAATTTAGTGACTGACCCTAATATGATAGTAAATTTAAAAGTCATTATAACAATGATAATTTCATATACAGCAAAATCAAGGGCACTTCTGAGTAATGGTAATTCAGTGACTTGTTCTACATCAATAAATCCACTAACATCCCTCAGATAAGATTTAGGCCAGTGCTTAAATTGTGAAACTACAGTTAGTAAAGTTCCCAGTTGTCCTCAGTTCATCCATCAGTTCTTCCCAAAAGGCTTCAATAGCAGAGCATTCATTAATCACTCTCTAACATGTTGGATGCCTTATATGATATATTTTCATCTCCCTTTCATTTAGACTTAGTTGCCAAAATACTTTCAGAACCAAAATTAATTAAAAGAAATCAAGTTCAGTGATTAGGCATTGTTCCTGGCATTTGATCTTGAGTGGTAAATTGATGGGAAGAAAAACCAATAACTGATGTATTTTTTCTACCCATAAGTATTTCAAACTAAAACAAAAACCTCTCTAAAAAGACTTCAAGGCATTAAAGTCCTTCATCTGAAAGGAGATCCCCACTTGCTAGACAGAGAGAGCACTGGAAATTAAGCATGAAAAACTGTCCCATAAATCTATCCAAACTACAGCAGTAACAAAAGTTTTCACTGTGGAGGCCTCTGGGACAGAGGAAAAGCAATAGAAAGTAGAGAATGGGTAGTGTCTACACAGGAAAGAAGAAATATAAACAATACACGTTTGGGGAAAATTCAGCCTCAGTAGTAGTCAGAGAAATAAAAATCAAACCAAAATTACCTTTTCAGATTTTTTTTAATGAACAATTGCCCAAATTCTGCCCACAGCAAATGATCCAGGGCTTTCTAATTAAGAATTAAGCAGATTGAAGGTGGCGAGTAGAAGGATATACACTCACTCCCTCTTGTGAGAGCACGAAAATCACAACAAACTGCTGAAAAATCATTGACAGGAAGACACTGGAACTCACCAGAAAAGATACCCCACATCCAAAGACAAAGGAGAAGCTGCAGTGAGACAGTAGGAGGGGTGCAATCACAAAAAAATCAAATCCCATAACCGCTGGATGGGTGACTCACAAAATGGAGAACACTTATACCACAGAAGTCCACCCACTGGAGTGAAGGATCTAAGCCCCATGACAGGCTTCCCAACCTGGGGGTCTGCCAACGGGAGGAGGAATTCCTAGAGAATCAGACTTTGAAGGCTAGCAGGATTTGACTGTGGGACTTCAACAGGTCTGGAGGAAACGGGGCACTCTTGGAGGACACACACAAAGTATGTGTGCATCAGGACCCAGGGAGAAGGAGCGGTGACCCCAGAGGGGACTGAACCAGACCTACCTGCTAGTGTTGGAGGATCTCCTGCAGAGGCGGGGGGTGGCTGTGGCTCACCGTGTGGACAAAAACAGTGGCTGCAGAGGTTCTGGGAAGTACTCCTTGGCGTGAGCCCTCCCAGAGTCCGACATTAGCCCCAGCAAAGGGTCTGTAGGCTCTAGTGCTGGGTCCACTCAGGCCAAACAACCAACAGGGAGGGAAGTCAGCCCCACCCATCAGCACGCAAGTGGATTAAAGTTTTACTGAGCTCCGCCCACTAGAGCAACACCCAGCTCTACCCACCACCAGTCCCTTCCATCAGGAAGCTTGCACAAGCCTCTTAGATAGCCTCATCCACCAGAGGGCAGCCAGCACAAGCAAGAAGAACTACAATCCTGCAGCCTGTGGAACGAAAACCGCATTCACAGAAAGATAGACAAAATGAAAAGGCAGAGGACTATGTACCAGATGAAGGAAGAAGATAAAACCCCAGAAAAACAACTAAATGAAGTGGAGATAGGCAGCCTTCCAGAAAAAGAATTCAGAATAATGATAGGGAAGATGATCCAGGACCTTGGAAAAAGAATGGAGGCAAAGATTGAGAAGATGCAAGAAGTGTTTAACAAAGACCTAGAAGAATTAAAGAACAAACACCTAGAAGAGTGAAAGAACAAACGAACAGATGAACAATACAATAACTGAAATGAAAAATACACTAGAAGGAATCAATAGCAGAATGACTGAGGCAGAAGAATGGATAAGTGACCTGGAAGACAGAATGGTGGAATTCACTGCCACAGAACAGAATAAAGAAAAAAGAATGAAAAGAAATGAAGACAGCCTAACAGACCTCTGGGACAACATCAAATGCACCAATAATCACATTATAGGGGTCCCAGAAGGAGAACTGACAGAGAGAAAGGACCCGAGAAAATATCTGAAGAGCTTATAGTCAAAAACTTCCCTAACAAGGAAAAGGAAATGGCCACCTAAGTCCAGGGAGTGCAGAGAGTCCCAAGCAGGATAAACTGAAGGAGAAACACACCGAGACACATAGTAATCAAATTGACAAAAATTAAAGACAAAGAAAAATTATTAAAAGCAACAAGGGAAAAACAACAAATAACATACAAGGGATCTCCCATAAGGTTAACAGCTGATTTCTCAGCAGAAACTACAAGCCAGAAGGGAGTGGCATGATATATTTAAAGTGATGAAATAGAAGAACCTACAACCAAGATTACTCTACATGGCAAGGATCTCATTCAGATTTGATGGAGAAATCAAAAGCTTCACAGACAAGCAAAAACTAAGAGAATTCAGCACCACAAAACCAGCTCTACAACAAACGCTAAAGGAACTTCTCTAAGTGGGAAACACAAGAGAAGAAAACGACCTACTGAAACAATTAAGAAAATGGTATTAGGAACATACATATCGATAATTACCTTAAACGTGAATGGATTAAATGCTCCAACCAAAAGACACAGGCTAACTGAATGGATACAAAAACAAGACCCATATATATGCTGTCTACAAGAGACCCATTTCAGACCTAGGGACACATACAGACTGAAAGTGAGGGGATGGAAAAAGATATTCCATGCAAATGGAAATCAAAAGAAAGCTGGAGTAGCAATACTCATATCAGATAAAATAGACTTTAAAATAAAGAATGTTACAAGAGACAAAGAGGGACACTACATAATGATCAAGGGATCAATCCAAGAAGAAGATTTAACAATTATAAATATATATGCACCTAAAAAAGGAGCACTTCGATTCATAAGGCAAATGCTAACAGCTATAAAAGAGGAAACTGACAGTAACACAATAATAGTGGGGGACTTTAACACCTCACTTACACCAATGGACAGACCATCCAGACAGAAAACCAATAAGGAAACACAAGCTTTAAATGATACAATAGACCAGATAGATTAAATTGATATTTATAGGACATTCCATCCAAAAACAGCAGATTACACTTTCTTCTCAAGTGCACATGAAACGTTCTCCTGGATCACATCTTGGGTCACAAATCAAGCCCCAGTAAACTTAAGAAAATTGAAAACATATCAAGCAACGTTTCCAACCACAATGCTATGAGATTAGAAATAAATTAAGGGAAAAAAAAAGTAAAAAACTCAAACATATGGAGGCTAAACAATATGTTACTAAATAACTAAGAGATCACTGAAGAAGTCAAAGAGGAAATCAAAAAATACCTAGAGACAATTGACAACAGAAACACGATGATTCAAAACCTATGGGATGCAGTAAAAACAGTTTTAAGAGGAAGTTTATAGCAGTACAATCCTACCTCAAGAAACAAGAAAAATCTCAAATAAACAACCTAACCATACACCTAAAGGAACTAGAGAAAGAAGAACAAACAAAACCCAAAGTTAGTAGAAGGAAAGAAATCATAAAGATCAGAGCAGAAATAAATGAAATAAAAACAAAGAACATAATACCAAAGATCAATAAAACTAAAAGCTGGTTCTTTGAGAAGATAAACAAAATTGATAAATCTTTAGCCAGACTCATCAAGAAAAAGAGGGCGTGGACTCAAATCAACAAAATTACAAATGGAAAAGGAGAAGTTACAACAGACACCACAGAAATACAAAGCATTCTAAGAGACTACTACAAGCAACTCTATGCCAATAAAATGCACAACCCAGAAGAAATGGACAAATTCTTAGAAAGGTATAAACTTCCAAGACTGAACCAGGAAGAAATAGAAAATATGAACAGACCAATCACAAGTAATGAAATTGAAAGTGTAATAAAAAATCTTCCAACAAACAAAAGTCCAGGACCAGATGGCTTCACGGGTCAATTTTATCAAACATTTAGAGAAGAGCCAACACCCATTCTTCTCAAAATCTTCCCAAAAATTACAGAGGAAGGAACACTCCCAAACTCATTCTACGAGGCCACCATCACCCTGAAACCATAAAAAAACCCTCAAAGATACTGCAAAAAATGAAAATTATAGATCAATATCACTGATGAATATAGATGCAAAAATCCTCAATAAAATACTAGCAAACGGAATCCAACAGCACATTAAAAGTATCATACACTATGATCAAGTGGGATTTATCCCAGGGATGCAAGGACTCTTCAATATACACAAATCAATCAAGCTGTGATACACCATATTACAAACTGAAGAATAAAAGCCATATGATCATTTCAATAGATGCAGACAATTTTTCTAACAAAATTCAACACCCATTTATGATAAAAACTCTCCAGAAAGTGGACATAGAGGGAACCTACCTCAATATAATAAAGGCCACATATGACAAACCCAAAGCAAACATCATTCCCAATGGTGAAAAACTGAAAGCATTTCCTCTAAGATCAGGAAGGAGACAATGATATCCACTCTCACCACTATTATTCAACATACTTTTGGAAGTCCTAGCCACAGAAATCAGAGAAGAAAAGGAAATAAAAGGAATACAAATTGGAAAAGAAGTAAAACAGTCACTGTTTGCAGATGACATGATACTATACATAGAAAATCCTAACGATGCCACCAGAAAACTACTAGAGCTAATCAATGAATTTGGTAAAGTAGTAGGATACAAAATTAATGCACAGAAATCTCTGGCATTCCTATACACCAGCAATGAAAGATCAGAAAGAGAAATTAAGGAAACGATCCCATTCACCATTGCAACTAAAAGAATAAAATACCTAGGAATAAACCTACCTAAGGAGGTAAAGGACCTCTACTCAGAAAACTATAAGACACTGATGAAAGTAATCAAAGATGATACAGACAGATGGAGAGATATACCATGTTCTTGGATTGGTAGAATCAATACTGTGAAAATGACTACACTACCCAAAGCAGTCTACAAATTCAATGCAATCCCTATCAAATTACCAATGGTATTTTTTATAAAACTAGAACAAAAACTCTTAAAATTTGTATGGAGAGACAAAAGACCCCGAATAGCCAAAGCAATCTTGAGGGAAAAAAAACAGAACTGGAGGAATCAGACTCCCTGACTTCAGACTATACTAAAAGCTACAGTAATCAAGAAAATATGGTACTGGCAGAAAAACAGAAATATAGATCAATGGAACAGCATAGAAAGCCCAGAGATAAGCTCACACACCTATGGTCAACTAATCTATGACAAGGAAGCAAAGATATACAATGGAGAAAAGTGGTGCTGGGAAAACTGGACAGCTACATGTAAAAGAATGAAATTAGAACACTCCCTAACAGCATACACAAAAATAAACTCAAAGTGGATTAAAGACCTAAATGTAAGGCCAGACACTATCAAACTCCTAGAGGAAAACACAGGCAGAACACTCTATGACATAAATCACAGCAAGATCCTTTTTGACCAACCTCCTAGAGAAATGGAAATTCAAAAAAAATAAATAAACAAATGGGACCTAATGAAACTTAAAAGCTTTTGTACAGCAAAGGAAACCATAAATAAGAGGAAAAGACAACCCTCAGAATGGGAGAAAATATTTGCAAATGAAGCAACTGACAAGGGATTAATCTCCAAAATATACAAGCAGCTCATGCAGCTCAGTATCAAAAAAAACAAACAACCCAATCCAAAAATGGGCAGAAGACCTAAATAGACATTTCTCCAAAGAAGATATACAGATGGCCAATAAATACATGAAAGGATGCTCAACATCACTAATCATTAGAGAAATGCAAACCAAAACTACAGTAAGGTATCACCTCACACCAATCAAAATGGCCATCATCAAAAAATCTACAAACAATAAATGCTGGAGAGGGTGTGGAGATAAGTGAACCCTCCTACACTGTTGGTGGAAATATAAATTGATACAGCCACTATGGAGAACAGTATGGAGGTCCCTTAAAAAACTAAAAATAGAACTACCATATGACTCAGCAATCCCACTACTGGGCATATACCCTGAGAAAACCATAATTCAAAAAGACACATGCATCCCAATGTTCATTGCAGCACTGTTTACAATAGCCAGGTCATGGAAGCAACCTAAATGCCCATCAACAGATGAATGGATAAAGAAGACGTGATACATATATACAATGGAATATTACCCAGCCATAAAAGGAATGAAGTTGGGTCGTTTGTAGAGACGTGGATGGGCCTAGAGACTGCCATACAGAGTGAAGTATGTCAGAAAGAGAAAAACCAATACCGTACATTAATGCATATATGTTGAATCTATAATAATGGTACAGATGAACCAGTTTTCAAGGCAGAAATAGAGACACAGACGTAGAGAACAAATGTATGGACACCAAGGGGGGAAAGTGGCGGGGGGGGGTCGGGTGAGATGAACTGGGAGATTGGGATTGACATGTACACACTAATATGTATAAAATAGATAACTAATAAGAACCTGCTGTATAAAAAAATAAAATTAAATAAATAAATAAAATAAAAGACAAAAAAATTAAACAGCTTAAACAACTAAAAAAATCAGATAAAATAGGAGAATCAACAGTTTTCAGAAACTGGACAACTGGTACTGTAGGATAGTCATGTCTGAGAGAAGTGAAACAAACAAGATAAGCCCTACAAGTGACCCATCTTAATACCTGGGGAGCACATACTGGCCACAGCATAGGGACTGGGCACCCAGACAGAGCTGAGCAGTCTCCCTGAGTTGAATAGATAGAGAGTTTGGGATTCAGAGAGCCCAAGGTGGAGAGAAATGGTGTATTCTGGATACAGACAGAGTACTGGGGAGGGGAGAGCTTCACTCAAAAAGCTCTGGACAGTGGCAGAGAGTGACCCTGGAGTCTTTGGCTAGCTACTGATTAGCACATACATGTGAGAAAACTATAAAGGCCACAGAAAGAAAGGGAGCATTTAAAATAATCTTCCAGGAAAATACAGTGTGAAAAAGAGTTACTACTTTCACCAGCCAGAATAGAAAGAACTCCTAACACACACGGCATTAAATAGAGTCCTTAGAGAATATTTTCCCAGGAGTAGGGCCAAATTAACCCTAGACTAAAGGCTGCTCTAGGTTTCCCTTAACAAAACTGTCAACAAATAACTGTGTCCTAAAAAGAAGTCTCAAATTATTGAAAGGGATAAAAAAAGTCCAGCAGCTAACAATATAAAATTCACAAAATCTACTAATCAAAAATTACTAGGCATGCAAAGAAACAGAAAAATATGACTCATAATGAGGAGGTATATCAATCAATATAAACAGACCCAGAAATGACAAATGATAGACTTAGTAAAAATCAAGGAGGCTAATCAACTATAATAAATGGACTCCTTATGTTTAAAAAAGTAGAGAAAATTTAAGTATGATCAGGATGGTGTGGAAAATATGAAAAGATACAAATGAAACTTACAGAAATAAAAATAGCAATATCTGAGTTGAAAAATACCCCAGATGGGATTAACAGCAGATTAGATATGGCAGAAGTAGAGGATATAAAATAGAGCCATAAAACTACACAACATGAAATAAAAGAGAAAAGATTCCATGGGGGAAAGGAACAGGGAACTTTCCTTGAACACGGAACTGTGATATAATATTAAGTGAACTAACATATGTATAATTGGAATCTCAGAAGCGGGAGGCAGTAAAAATATTTGAAGAAATAATGGCAGACTTTGATGAAAACTATAAACCCACAGATCCAAGCAACTCAGTGACTTCAAGTAAAAGAAACATAAAGAAAGCCACATCAAGGCAAATGATAATTAAATCTCTGAAAATTAATACCAAAGAGAAAATCACAGAAGCATAAAATTATATTGGGAGGAAGAAAATTAAAAATAACAGACTTCTCATCAGAAATAATACAATCCAGAAAACAGTGTACTTATATCTATAAAATATTGGGAAAAAACTGTCAACCTAGAACTCCATAATCAGTGAAACTATCTTTCAATATAAAAGTGAAATAAAGACTTGAAGGAAAAGAGAAAAAAATAAATATATCATCTGTCATGAGTCAATAGGTTAGAACATGAGACAAAGAATAGTCTGATGAAAGTGGGGGAAAGGATCCTCACTTATATAAATTGTCCAGGAAAAGACCCCCCCCGCCCCCGCCCAAAGAGGTGACATTTGAACAGAATCCTGAGGGAGGCAGTCATGAAAACGTCTTTGTGACAGAGAAAAGCAAGTGCAAAGGTCCTGGGGCAGAATTGTGCTTGCTGTGTTCAAGGAACAGCAAGGAGGCCAGTATGGTTTTATATCAGAGTGAATGGGAAGAGAAATAACAAAAGGTGAAGGTGCAAAACAGGTTGTACAAAGCGAAACCATTTAAGAAGCAGTTGCAGTTGTCCAGGAGAGAGATGATGGGCTTGGAGCAGACTGGTAGGTGTCATAGGTAGAATAACACCCAAATGTATCACATCCTAATCCCAGGAACCTGTGAATATGTCACCTTACATGGCAAAGTTATCTTTCCAGATGTTATTAAGTTAAAGACCTTGAGGTGGAAGATTATCCTGGATTAACTGGATGGGTCAATCTGATCATATAGATCCTTAAAAACAGAGATCCTTTCCCAGCTCTGGGCAGAGGGAGAAGGGAACATGAAAGCATGGCCAAAGAGATGCAACATTGCCGGCTTTGAAGATGCAAGAAGGGGCTATGAGCCAAAGAATAAGCACTAGAAGCTGGAAAGGGCAAAGAAAAGGATTCTCCCCTAGAGCTTAAGAAAGCTTAAGGAACATAGCCCAGCAAACACCATGATTTTAGCCCACTGAGACTCATGTCAGACTTCTGACCTACAAACCTGTGAGAGAATAAATGTGTGCTCTCTTAAACCACTGAGTCTGTGGTAATTTGTTACAGCAGCAATAAATAATGAACACAGTAGGGATGAAAGTAGAAATGTCACTATGGCTGCAGTAGAGAGAACTGGCCAGGGAACAGAGAGGGCAAAACTGAAGGCAGGGAAGGCAGTTACGATCAACTCTTTGTTTTGTGTCCAGGTTTCAGCTCTTGCATTTAGCCCTTAGTTAAAAAGAGGTATATTAATGTGCCTCTACTAATGCCCAACATAAAAAGAGAAATGTTCACCATCCTTATCCATTTAGAAGAACAAAATATGCTTATCAAAACAAAAATTTAGTATATATATACAATGGAATATTACTCAGCCATAAGAAAGAATGAAATAATGCCATTTGCAGCAACGTGGATGGACCTAGAAAATATTATGCTTAGTGAAATGTAAGACAAATACTGGATATTATCACTTATATGTGGAATCTAAAGAGTAATACAAATGACTATATATGCAAGAAACAGAATTACAGATATAGAAAAAAAACTTGTGTTTACCAAAGGGGAGAAGGAAGGGGGAGGGACAAATTAGGGGTATGGGATAAACAGATACAAACTACTATATATAAAATAGATAAACAACAAGGGTATACTATATAGTACAGAGAATTATAGCCATTATTTTGTAATAACCTATAATGGAGTATAATCTGCCGAACACTGAATCACTATGCTACATACTTGAAACTAACATAATATCGTAAATCAACTATAGTTCAATTACACAAATAAATAAAGTATTCATATTTTTTAAAAAGCATGGAATGGAAGGCTGAGCAGTGTAGTGAAATTCCAGCTAGAAAAGGGGTCATACAGGCTGATTAAAGAGAAAGTCATTATAGGAAGAATCACTATAGTTAATAGCACATCAAAATCATCTTTAATAACACCAAATAAAAGTCGCTAGAGATGATTTCTGCAAAGGCAGAAATTGCAAATCACTTCCCAATGAAGTATCCTCAGTGTTTCCTGCTGAGCCCTCTTCTATGGGTGGTGTGGGGCGAGGCATGTGAAGTAGACATGTATCCCCAGAGCAGGGCTGTCAGCTCCAGAAACCCTTCTGCTCAACTGGGAGGATTGTCAAGACTACCCCTCAAGTCCCAGCCTCCTACACTCATGTTTCCAGAGCCCTGAAGTCACTCTTAATAATTGGAGTGAGATCAGTCAATATCCTCCATGCCCACGTGGATGAAAGTCATGGCACAAGTCACTGAGCCCGACGTGTCTCTACAGATTTGCAGCATCTGGCCCACATCTGGGCGGCTCAGGAGAGCGTCGCTGATTGCCAGAATGCTCTTCTTCTCCGAGCCGCCTTCTCCAGTCCATAAACTTCCAGTGTCTCCAGCTCTTGCTTCTCTTTGTGGAAACAGATTTCTTTTTCTGTGGCAGCAAGATGCTGAGGAGATTCAGAAAAAAATTCCTTTTCATTTTCAATTAGGACATCACCAACACAGCAGAGGACATGGACTTAATGCCACCAACAATCCATCAGTGCCTCTTCTTAGACAAAGCAGGGTCACCAAGAACAATACCTGCTACCAATTTTTGAGCAGTTACTGTGCTCCAAGCACTGCGTATGTATAGGATTTAATCCTAACAGCACCACCTTGAAGCAGGTACTATCATCTCCTCTTTAAAGATGAAGAAATTAAGACTGGAAGAACGATAATTTGCCAAAGTTCTCGCGGCTTATGTATACCAGAGTGAGGATTCGAACCCATGTCTCCCTGACTCCACTAGGCTGAAGCCTTCTGGTAGATAATGAAGAAAACTCCTGGACCCCTTGACACCTCTCTCACACACATTCAAACACTGAAATGTAAGGTTAAACCATGTATAGTCTGTAATGGAACTCAGGTGCCTTAAACAACAACTACAGCCTCCAGTGGTCTCATCCAGAAAAGTATTCAGCATATATTTGCTACCTGAAGCTGGGGGTTACAATGAGAGCCAGATTATCTCGAAACAAAGGACTGAGATTTGACTGGAGACGTTCATTTGTAACTGCACTGGCACATTTGCACTTCCGTAAAGCTGACGGCTTCCTCTCATTTATCCACACCTGATGGGAGCCCAACCTTCTGGTCTGTGCAACCGATGAGTCTTCCCATTTGAGTCACTTTTAGTGCTGGAAATCCTTCCAGGTCACTCTCAGGAATCTCAACCCTAATCCTACTGGCAGTACAGAACGACAGATAAGAATGAATGATTTGGTGGAGAACAGACTTGGGTTCAAATCCCAGCTGGGCCACTGATTAGACATACCCCTGTGGGTAAGTCACAGCTGTCCACACCTCAGTTTTCCCATTTGTGAAACGAGGATAGCAAAACTTCACAGGGTTGTAACAAGATAAATGAGGTAATGTGCGTAAATCTCTTCGCACAGTGGCACATGGTAAGCGGTCAACAAATGCTACTATTAGTGCTATTACCACATAGCTCAGGACACAAGTGGCAATTAAAGCCAAGGACAAACAACACAGACCAGGGCAATGAGCCCTTCACCCCCTGTGAACCTCCAGAGAGATCTTAGCAGAAACTGAGCTGAAGCTGGGCAGCACAGAGAGGAAAGCTCACCGTCAGCACATCTGAAATGTTTCCAGACATTCCCCAGGTGGTGTACCCCAACTAGCCATGGCCTGTCACACTGGGCTCTTCTCCTGTCCTGTCCCCCGACTCCATTTCAGTGGTCCCTCCAGGGGGAGCAGACAGAGATGATCCATGAAGATGATTCACTGGGCTGAAAAAAGAAAATATTATGACTTTCATTTATATTTTTATGTTTTTTTAAACTTATATTTGATACTATGAATAAAATAGACAACTGAGGGGAACGTACTGTAGAGCACAGGGAACTCTACTTAATGCACTGTGGTGACCTAAATAGGAAGGAAGTCCAAAAGGGAGGGGACTGTGCTGTAGAAACTGTGCAGTAGAAACTAATGCAACACCGTAAAGCAACTATACTTCAGTAAAAATTAATTTTAAAAAATAGTTATAGGGCTTCCCTGGTGGCGCAGTGGTTGGGTGTCTGCCTGCCGATGCAGGGGACGCAGGTTCGGGAGGATCCCACATGCCGCGGAGCGGCTGGGCCCGTGAGCCATGGCCGCTGGGCCTGCGCGTCCAGAGCGTGTGCTCCGCAACGGGAGAGGCCACAACAGTGAGAGGCCTGTGTACCGCCAAAAGAAAAAAAAAAAAAAAAAAAGTTATATTCATATTTGTACTGAATCCAAAGATACACATATAAATATATTTGGGATACATGCTCGTTGTTTTTAACTAATAGGGAGTGAAATCTGAAAAACAAAATGTGAAGATGAGTGTTCTATCCAGTTCTTAAAGAGATACAAGGTTATAAGGTCAAGTACCGGGCAGGCATCATTCAGTCCACAAGGGTCAGGTGGGTAAGCACCACCTCAGTGCTATCAGCTGATCAGTCACTGGTCCTTCCTGATGTGTTACCTTTAGAAGTCAACACAGAGCCCACACCCAAATTATCGAGGCAGCTTGCGTAGGGCTCTGGACTGGGAGTCAGAATATTTGGATTTAAAACCTGGCTCCGCTCTTTACTCGTGTGACATCACTGGGTAAGTCATTTAACTCTGAGAATCAGTTTCCTCCTCTCTTTCTAGATGAATAATACATACTTCAAAGGGTTGTTGTGACCTCTAAGTGAGGTGATGTCTATCGAAGGGCTTCAATGACAGTTGAATCTAACTCATTCATCTCTTGGCAGCTGAGCTGAATAGTGATGACTGATGGGTTAACACCAGTTGATTGTCTGCTCTGTGGAAAAGAAGGAGAACTGTTCTGTGTCGTGCTAGATGAGAAGATCAATACAGGGAAGAATTTTTGGAACAGAACTAAAAATCTGCACTGTCTTGCCAAATATTGGATTCCCCATCACAGACATACATGTTCAAGCTGAGGCCCTATGTCTAGAGATTTTGTAAAGCAGACTCATTTTGAGTGAGAAGTTTGGTGTAGACAACTTTTACTAAAGTTTTATTACTCTAAGCCAAATAAAATGAGAATTCCTTAAAGAGTAACATGATTGCTAGCAATATTAGGCCCTCTGACAGGTCAAGGGGAAAATGATGGGCATTTGGGCTCAGGGGTAGCTTTTGATATACTTGAAACCATACATCTCCTAATTCATCCACACTAGACCTACCTCCCAACAGTCCTTCAAATCCCTGTCATATGAAATAAGTTGTTCAACAATTCACTTAGCCTGGTGTCCAAAACCATTTGATTTATCCCTACTTACAGACATGTTGTTCTGGAAAGATACTCAAGAGGAATAAATCACATCAGTGTCAAAACTTTAAACAACTCATTCACAAGTATTTTATCTCCAGCCCAGACCTTGTCTTTGAGGAACAGACCCGTATGGTCAACCTATACCTTACCATCTAACTTCAATACTTCCTAAAATAAACTCATCATGTTGCCTTTACCCCCACCTTCTAGCTTTTCTTGTCTTGATGAATGATACCACCATCCATCCATTTGTCCCACTCAGAAGCCTAGGGTCATCCTTGCCCCCGCTTACTCCCTCCCTCCCCATATCTTATCATTTTTACATTCTAAATACCTCTTGAATGCATCTACTCCTTTCCCTTCTCTTCCACCACTCACTACTTTAGACCAAGCTTCTGTTACCTGTTGCCTGGACTACTGCAGTAGCCCCCTGTGGTCTTCCTCATCCAGTCTTACCCTCCTCCCGTTGCTCACTACTTGGGCTTCCCAATACTCCTAAAACAAAGCTCAAAATGAGCCACAGTGTGCTGTGTCGTCTGGCTCTGACTCGGAGCTCAGCCCATCTCCTTGCTGCTCTCCCTCCCTCTTCACTTCAGCCACGTTGACCCTCTTTCTGGTTCTCATACTCTCATGTTGCCATCCATCGCAGGGTCTTTTCTCAACCTTCCCTCTGCCAGGAAGACCCTTCCTTTATATGCCTCCTTAGGTCCTACTCATCCTTCTTAAGGGTTGCTTAAGAAGCATCATCATTTCTTCAAGGAAGCCTTCTGTTACCTCTTGGACCATCTCAAATGTCCTATTTTAGGCTCTTAGGGCAATAATTAGCACGTGTCACAGAAGAAGATGTATATTAGTGTGTGATTATTCTTATTTCTGTACATTTCCCGCAGTAAACTATAACATACATGAGGACAAGAACAGTGATATTTTTGCTCACCACTGGATCCTAGAATGTTGTACAGTGCCTGGGATATAACAGATCCTCAATAAATATCTGGTTAATAACTAAACAAATCAATAATGATGAATGAAACTAAGAATAAATGTTCTATGTGCTTGTGCAAGTCTCTTCATCTCCCCTCTCCTGATTTTAACTCTATGAAATTGGGAGGCAGGAGAAGCAGGTAAGAAATAAACGGGAGAGGGAATTACACAGCACCTAGAATCACCAACGACTCAAATTCTTTTGTTCCAAAATGTGAAATTTCAAAAATTCTAATGGAATCAAAGATCCAAAAAGAAAGTTGTGCTCCTGCCGAGCTCACAAATACATGCTTTTTTTTCCCCCATAAATAGAACAAACAGATGCTATCTGCAAGGCTCACAGCACATCTGTGCAGATAAAGCAGCAGCGCTGGGGTGTCCTGGGAAAGAACTGATTTGCATGTTTGCTCTCTGGCGTGCAAACGCTCACACATTCCTTCCAGAGAGCTCTGAAATGGCCACTTTCAGAGAATCTAGGTTGTGGTTTTGCATGTATTCTTCAAGTTCACCTTCAGTCCCTGTATTTGAGAAATATTCATGTTAAAAAAAAAAAGTTTTAAAGAAAGCTTTGCTGGCTGGAGGGCTTCTTTCCTCCCTGGCACCCTCCCTTTCTCAAGCTCTCACATTTGAGTGTTGTCAAGTTATCATGCTTTAACTAATCAAAACAAAGGTAATATGAGAAACGACTAAAAGTTTTATGCCAAGTATGAAAACTGCCTGAAGAAGATGGTGGCAGCAGCCAGTCAAAAGACTCAACTTTCTTTCTGAGAAAATAGGACTTTGATTTACTTACAGTATTTTCTCCTAAGGGTCTCAAAATCTTTTTCTTTCTTTTTAAATATTTAAGGTTACCTGGTAAGGAGTTTTCTTAAGCAAGGTGGACAAACTGAGGCCTGTGATGTCCTTTTTTAAAACAGGCAGTAGCTGAAATAAATTGAAAGTGATTTCTTAATTCCCACAAGAGACAATGCTAAAAAAAAAAGAGGTGGGAATGGGAATTCTTTGCTCTGGGATCCCAGGCCGCAGAGAAGCTTAATCTAATTTGCATAGGAGGCCGGGAGTTCCTGGAATTGCACTCCCATGTGGCCCTTACAATCCCACCCCTATTTCCACCACTGACCATGTGCTGCTTTTTTTATGGTAACTGGACATTAAACTTCATAAAAGCAGTAAAGTTCAGCTAATCACTTAGAAAACCAGGCAAATGAATACACTACTCTAAAATGGTGACGTCTTTAAGAACCTTTGGTAGTTACTGAAACAAACAAGGGAATACTGTATCTACTGACAGTTAAGCCAAAAAAGAAAAAAAGTTCATGTTTCCTACTCAATATATTTTTCTTCGTTCAGACTTCAGACAACTTCGCCCTACCACACCCAGCTACTTGTGACTGGTTCCAAAGAGTGACACCAGCTGATGAAAGACGACCTTCTTACAACTCTTTCCCGCCAAAGACTCATGGTGAGATGGCCCTTCTCCAGCAGACTATACACTTCATCATCTGTGTCCGTCCTTCTGTCCCCAGAGAGACAAGCTCCAAGGGGAAATCACCCTTCCGAGGCAGCTCTGGATCAAACCTTGGGAAGTGAAACCAGGGATGTGCAGATCAGCTCGGACTGCTGGCCACCCCCTCAGAAGCTGAGTCACTGACCTGGCCGGTTCATTTAATCACTTGGAAAGTGGTTAGACTGAACAGGACATGTAGTGATTAGTAATTCAGACTGGTCTCAGAGCTTCATGTTTTTCACTTTTAGACGCCAACTGCAGCCTTTCTCTTGGAGTCAACAGGAAGTGAGAATTGCAAGCCAAATTTGACACCACTTGACGTAACCAGGGATGGACTTGGGCCCTTATTTCTCCACCCAATAACACAGAGATTTTGAAAGTGAGTCCTTCTAGTTAAACACATCAACCGAGTACCAGGGGCAGAATAAGGAATTAAGAATTGAAGAAAACCTATTTTGATAACTCAGACTTAACCCCTTCTTCTTATCTGGCTTTCATTGAATAAAAAAGTAAATTAAAAAAAAATTTCTGTCTCAGATATAGATCTGAAGATGGTAAAAATAAAAAGAAATAATATTTATTAAATAAGCTACTCCCCACACTAATTAGAAAATGATTGTGATTGAGGCAAACACAAGATCTACTTTCCCGATTAATTTTTCTCATCATGATGCATTTGTGAAATATCCTAAACTGGGCACAGTAAGACATGGCCACGTAGTCGAAAGCGAAACAGATAGACTTTTTATAAAACATTTCCTATTTCTGGTTACAGTTACTGTTGTGATGATTGATTCATGTTCAGCCATTTCCAACTACAGTTGTGGTACTAGCAATGAGATTTAAAATTTGATCATTTTACATGGACTGTTTGGTGAAGGAAAGTAATATGTGTATGTCTTTGCACTCACTCCTGTTCTTTCTCTATTTTCTGTCTTTCCTCTCCAATCCATCCCATACCTAGTCCCCAGATTACTTTTCCTAAAATATCACTGCTGTGCATTTATTCACTTGAAATTGGTTGAAACCTGACCACACGTCAGTGGTCACTTAGCTAAAAACTGACAAGAAAAGGTAAACATGATGGTTTTACCCTTGAAATGTTCATAGTCAGTGATAATTCTCTAGTCAAAAGTCTTAGTTCTTTCCAGGACTGTGAGATCCGGTTCAAACTTTAACCTGATAGTTCTGAACTCCTAAGTTTAGGCCTTCCCAGAATTATCTTCTCCCAAAGTGCCCACACTCAAGCCCATACCCCTGCCTCTCCACCACATAATCTAAAATGCCCCTTCCTTTACATATCCAAATTCCCTCAGAACCTAACTCACTTACCTGTCACAAGACCGTGCCTGATCATTCAGCCTTTTCCCTTTTTCTAAATTCCAAAAGCCCAGATTATCTTTATCAATTTTCAGCTTAACACTATCCCACATACCCTGTCCTGACCAAAATTCAACTGTAAATACATACATACATTTGAACCGACATATATACATACCTGTATATTAAAGAAAAGAGAGCTGGACTTGGGACATTCATTCTGTAATGAAAACTGGGGCAAATGCTCCATTGGCATAATGAGGTTGGGATTATCATTTTACAAAAACAGGCAGGGGGAGGGGTTCCAAGCTATGTTATTAGGAGGAATATAAATTTCTCGTGTAACTCAGATAGGATGCTCTTTAGAAGAAAATTAATTATTATTACAGGAAGCTTTGTTTATTTCAGACTCTTTAGGAGAAAACAGTAGCTCCCTGATACAGAAGCCTTTGCTCTTTCCCCATTTCCCTCTGCCAGGCTTCAGAGTTTCTCCTTCCTGCTCCCCTCCCTGACCCTCCCGCCACTCACTCCCCCAGCTCACCCCAAGGAGACACCAAACATTAGCACCTACCCTTTCTTAGAGTCAACAAAGATTGAGTGGAAGGAACAGTCCAGTGCACCTTCCTTTTCTGTAGGGATGATGGGGTATCTATCCTAAGAAAAGAGGACATCAAAATGTGGACGAATAATAGAAGAGGTCTTCTTGGAGCAAAGGAAGGGGAGAGAAGGAGCTTGGGGCATGTCCATGTGGAAAACCCTTGGAATCTAGGCAATATGGTCCCATCTCTTCATGTGGGACAAAGGATTAAGTTGGTTCACCCAGTTCCTGATTCTCCCCTCTCCGCCTCATGATGTATGACTCTGAGGCAGTTAGTTACCTAAACTCTTCAGGAGGAAAAAAAAAAAAAGAAAGAAAGCTCAGTAATCACAAATGTGGAACGAACCATCAGGGGTTATCCCAATACTTCACTGCATATTATAAACTATTGGGAAAGACATTCCTGAGGATGACTAGGAATCTAGGAAATCATAAAGCTGAATACCACCCTGCTCCCCAGCCCCACTCCCAGCTTCCACCATCCCCAGCAGATATCCTGAGGGCCCAAGTTTACCCAGCACTGAAGGAGCAAAGACCCCCTTTGATTGGGGGAAAACTAGGACATTAAGAAGAAGACTTCCTTTGACTGCCTTCTTTCTGTGTCTCTCCACTTGACCACGGATGTTTCAATCACATGTTAAGCACTGTTTTCATTTGATGAGTCATCTTCAGTCTCATGAATTACTGTGTCAAAAGAGTTTCTTACAATATGTTCAGAATAAGTGTCATGTCGGGAAAAAGTGCTCATGGGCAAGCTACTCAATTCCAGCTACATTTCTACCTGTGGATCACACAGAAGGCTGGCCTGACCTTGCAATAATTTTAATTTCTTCTTTCTAGGTTCCCCACAGCTTTGAAGCCAAATGCTATTCATCTTGTTTACACAAACCCAAGAGTATCAAGCATGGTGTACATCAATACTTACAGCCTTTGTCATGTATGTCTGCTACAGTCATGTAACGTATGTGCCAAGATTCATTGTGTCCTTAATCACTTTCTTTATCTGTAAAACAAATAGTTTGCAGCAACATGGACGGACCTAGAGATTGTCATACTGAGTGAAGTAAGTCAGACAGAGAAAGACAAATATCATACAATATCACTCATATGTGGAATCTAAAAAGAGTACAATTGAACTTATCTACAAAACAGAAATAGAGTTACAGATGTAGACAACACACTTATGGTTACCAGGGGGTAAGGTGGGGAGGGACAAATTCGGAGACTGGGATTGACATATACACACTACTATGTATAAAATAGAGAACTAATAAGGACCTACTGTACAGCACAGGGAAGTCTATTCAATACTCTGTAATGACTTATATGGGAAAAGAATCTAAAAAAGAGTGGATATATGTATAACTGATTCACTTCGCTATACACCTGAAACTAACACAACACTGTAAATCAACTATACTCCAATAAAAAATTTAAATTAAAAAAATTGTAATAACACATACCCACAACCATAGATTTGTAAAGATTAAATGAGTTAGTATGACCTATATGTGCTTAGACCAGGCATTGGAAAACTTCTCTGTAAAGGACCCTATAGAAATATTTCTAAGTTTTACAAGTCAGGCAGTCTCTGTCTCAATACTCACCTCTGTCATTGTGGAGCAAAATCAGTCCCAGACAAATGAGCATGGCTGTGTTCCAATAAAACTTTATTTACAAAGAGAGGTGGTAAACTGGATTTGGCCCATAGGCAGGTGGTAAACTTTGATGGCCCCTAGATGAAAGGATAAGTGTTTGATAAATTTGGTATGATCACACTTATTACCTAATCAATGCTGGCAGTTCTTCATGTTCATATTGTGTTTCTCTTTCTTAGCAACATCTGGAATTGAATTCTGGATACCTTAACTTACCTATCATCACTGTGGCCACTGATGCAGAAAGGAAAGGTAGGAGGGTTTTCATCTTGCTTATACGTGCATATCATCTAGTGGTAGAAAAGTGTAATTGCAAGATTTTTTTTTTTTTTAATGTCCTGGGCCATGTTCAAGCACACCCTGGTAAGAGGGTCGCTTCCTCAGTCTGCCCACAGTGGGCATCTACAACTGGACTAAAGGGCCAGTCCAATCCACCTGGTTTCAAGGAACTTTCCAACAGGCCTTTGACAGGTGTTCTTATAACTCAGAGTTTGATGTCAACAACCAAAAGTGTTCACTGAGGAGATAAAAAGAAACTATTTAAGAAATAAATATTATTTATTAGTCAATTAACTGTTTATATATGTGTGTTTAATAATACTAACAAATCCTTTAGAGAAACCATACAGTATAGGTATGTTTTTATCTTAAAATTAGCCTTCACGATGAGCCCTTGGCATAAGGTGGTGGCAACTCTTTGAGTCCAGGTCATATTTCTCTTTATATCCTTCATGGATGCTGCCTACTGGTCACTACCTCCTTCCTGTCTACCTTCTGGGCTGACCCATGCTGCATTTGTACTTCCCCAGATCATTGCCAAGAACACTAACCGCTGAGAATTCTCAGTCTTTCTGTAACTATGCAGAGGTTAGAACTTAAGTAAACAGGATCTTCATAAAAACCACAGTTCTAGAACTCAGGCTCTTCATTATTAATATTTTTTGTGGAGAGCCTCTCTACCAGCATATTCTCTGAAAATAATTTTGATACATGGATGCCTGCAGATTATCATTATTATATGTTAACATTGTTTGTTATTATGGTGAAGCAAGTATATCAGAAGACACTTTTTTTTTTTTTTTTTTTTTTTAGGTAAGAAGTGGATTTATTTCAAGAGAAACACACTCCATAGACAGAGTGTGGGCCATCTCAGAAGATGACAGCGGCACCAGGGTATGGGGTTGTCAGTTTTTATAGGGGTGGGTAATTTCATAGGCTAATGAGTGGGAGGAGTATTCCAGCTATTTTAGGAAGGGGCGGGGATTTCCAGGAATTGGGCCACCGCCCACTTTTTGATCCTTAGGTTTGGCCTTGGAACTAGAAGACACATTTTTTAAAATGTATGTATGTATCAATATTAATAGTGAGAAAAAAGGAAGCTTTCCAGCTCTATATTTCCTTGTTGTGTCTCCCTCACTGAATAGAATTCATTTAGGGACCTTCGAGGAGTTACTTTATAATAAAAAGAATTCTGACCTCTAACAACTTGATTTTCTTTTCCTCCCCTGGAATCAGTAAGACATCATTGGGTTTGTATCCCATAAGCAAGTTCATATCCCCATTCATATCCCATCAGTGACATGAGTGATGGCTGGAGTCTGGGATGCTTTGTCAGCAACAGAGGAAGCCTCCTGCTTTCACACCCCACCCCACCCCCAGATGACTCTGTCTGTCCCCCTTCTTCCTGAGATTCATAAGTATCCAGAGTTTCTCAAATGCTCTTTCACCACTACCACCATCACTGCAACCACCACCTGCCTTCCAGAGCAGCTGGCTGGCCTGGGACCTGCTTCCCCATCTTTTTTCCTGGACTCCCTTCCTGGGTATCTGGGTCCCCTCCCCTTCATTCCTACTGCCTTGACTTAGAAGGATCTCCCTCCTCTGCTTTTGAGGAAATTCTCAACTCCATTCTACATTTCCAAACAAAAATCCCTATTTTGTTTCCCCCAAATCATGGAGCTGACCAGAAAAACTGGATTGAATTGGCCACAGCGCCGTTTGGACTCTCTTTGTGATTTTTGGCTACTCGCTCTTCCCAGTAGTTTACACTGACATGTCAGATTTTCCACAGTGGTCATGTAACATACCCATTCCTCCTTATGCCTACCTTGGGACTCACCCAGCAAAATTTAGGATGCTCTTGGGATCATGTATAAAGAGAGTGCTGGGCGTTAAAATGACATGGACAAAGTTCTTACAAGACCATAATTCTGCCCCTGGTTATGATAGAAATTAGCTGAGTGATCACTGGACATCAAATGCCTCACAAAACAGGAGGTTGGCTTCAATGTGCAATCAAGTCCCTCTCAGCTCAAATAATCTATCGTTCTGGATGTATCTTTGCTTATTTTTTAAAGAGGACACCTGAGTTCTAATTACAACCCATTGGTCCTCATTTTAGGTAAAGTTGCCAGAAAGGGACTTTGTGATGCCTGGTCCTGTCAACCTTCCATCCTCTGTTACCAGTATCTTGAAACTTTAAAGTTTTTACTGTCATTATTGGGTAAATTCTTCACTTTGGGCACTGCTTAACATTTCTTCCAGAAATGCCTTTGCCACTGAAGTATCATCCAACATGGATTTGAAATTGTCCAGTTATAAATCCTGGACCTGCTTCTGGTCAGAGTTGTCTTCCCTCCCAATCAAATCCCTCAGGGCCTGGATTTAGCATGGACTTCACTGCCCTTCATCTTAGAAAGGATCTCGGGATCCTTCTGGATACTGTGTAGGTTTCCTTCAATTTCAGAATGTCTGTTTCCAAGTTCTACAAGAAAGAGATATTTTTGAATTTTTATTTATGGCCTGTATCCTGCTTATGCCAGCAGATGCATCAAAGATACCGCAACTAAAATAGGATTTTTATAGGAAAACAGAATTGAGGCCTTAATTAATTGCTGACATCATATGTACTCCCTCAGAAAACCAGCTATTCAGAAATGACTCCGCTCCCTTCTGGCATAATTTACCCCCTACTTCTTCATTATTATTAAGGACATATGTACAGAAACAGGATCTGCGCCTTGCTGGACTTCTTCCATGCCAACCACTCATAGCCCAACTGATGTTATAATCCTTCCTTTTTCACATTACAATTGGCTATTGTGCAAATGAATATGTTCTCCCAGGAACAGATTGTGACTTTACGTGGAGCAAGAACAGGCATTGGAAGCAGATGAGCTCTCAGCAAGCCGGGATTGGGACCTCACCCCAAACGCCCTCGATAAGACACAAGGGAAGAAATAAATAAATACAAAGAAAGAAAAAAGAACAGAATAAAAGCTGAGGTAAATTATTTTAAACAAATTTGGAGCCAAGTTATTTAAGAGATGTCAGCTATTTTATAGCATGTGCATAAATGTTCTCAATTTTCATTCTCAAGGCAGAATCTCTAAGGAGGATCCTTGTAGCCTCAGCTTCAATTCTGAGGTCTATTCCTCCACTTTTCCTGTAAATACAACTTGGGTTCCAACAAAACAACTACTTTATTACTTTTTGTTCCTACATATATTTCTATACCATTACTTATTTTAATCTGACCACCTGGAATGCCTATTCTCAACCGTAAGACATCTCATGCATTCTTCAAGTTCCTTCTCAAATATTATCCTCATCATCATGTCTTAAAGTGTAAGGAAGAATGATGAGCAAAAGCCATGGAGAGATCGGATGTGATGTTGCAGATGGACTGAGCCTGGTCATTTCTGTGGTGGTTTTAATTTTGGAAGCAGAGACACAATGGACAGCAGAACGGACTTATCAGTAAACGAGACTTGATGAGCCTATTAGAGAACTTTCTAGAACTGTGGTGTTCCTTGCTGGTGATTTAGTAACTACTCCCTAGAACACATTTTCTATTGTTTGTCCACAGTCATGCCCTTCTCATCATCAGCCAGGGTGATGGTCTCTCTGAGTATGTACCTGGGAAGAAGGTGTAATGGGAAGGCCGAATATACACAAAGAAAAATTAAAGGGAACTACAAATTCAATATCTCAACAGGGAGAGCAACATTTCATTGACATTTCCTATGTTCAGGCAGTTTGTTAAGCACTTTACACAACACCTAATACACTGAGTCTTCATTCAAAACAAAAACACAAACAAAAAACCCTATGAGGTGAGCAGGAGAATCTTTACAGGGGGTTCGGGAATTTGTCCAAGGTTCCACAGTTAGTGTATGAAATCCACGTCAATCCATTTCTAGAGCCTCCTCAAAGGCTTGTCCATCACTTTCCAGAAGCAGACCAGCTATGGTCTCATCCACCTAGCATGTTCTGTCCACCACAGCACACCCAAGTGTAGGTGCAAATTTATGAATCCAAAAGTCAGCCCTGAGGCAAGAATGGTTTAGAAATGCTAGACTCCAACAGATAAACCTCAACAGACAGTTGGGAGCCCTCAAGTTCCTTCCCTATCTCCTCCTATGTTTCCTGTGTAGCCTTTAGCCAAACATTTAATTCTCACCTTCAAGAAGTGCACGTCCTCCTCCCGTTGCCTGAATCCTTCGTGGAGAATGGCTACTCCCCTCTACTTCCCCTGTGAGCCTTTCTGCCTTGCCAGGCACAATTCCTCCTTCTAAATTCATCTGAAACATCCTTTTATACATACCCCTTTTAGCCACAGCAGTTCACAATCCTTTAATTTCTTGTTCCCATCTCAGGTCTCCCACCAGCCTGGGAGCTCTTCAGAAGCTAAGTACTCTGTCTTATTTATCTCAGCGCATCAACGCTTTAGAACATGCACTGAATACAGAAACACATTAAAAGACAGATGTTTTAGGGTTTCCGTGGTGGCACAGTGGGTAAGAATCCGCCTGCCAATGCTAGGGGACACAGGTTCAAGCCCTGCTCCCGGAAGAGCCCACATACTGCAGAGCAACTCAGCCAGTGTGCCACAACTACTGAGCCTGTGCTCTACAGCCTGCGAGCCACAACTACTGAGCCCATGTGCCTAGAGCCTGTGCTCCGCAATAAAAGAAGCCACCGTGATGAGAGGCCCGCGCACGCTCACCGCAACTAGAGAAAGCCCACGCCCAGCAACGAAGACCCAATGCAGCCAAAAATAAATAAAATAAAATAAATAATTTTTTTTAAAAATTAAGAAATGCTTAAAAAATAATGTTTTACATACGTACAAACATATGCTGTTCAGAGTGTTGTGTCAGAAAAAAAGTCCAAATCCAATGCATAATTTTCAAAAATTTGTAATCTGTGTTTAACAGGTTTTTTAAAAAAAAAATATGGCTCCAAAAAATGAGATAAACTCAAGTATCTCCAACCTCTTATTTGAGAAACATGGTTCTCACCACTCTCATGGGAGCCACAATCAGAAATGAAGGGTAAGAAAGCAGTTGAATAAGTATTTATTGAATTGAATTGTTTGTAATTGAACTGAATTAAACTAAAAGAGTCTTAGCTTCCACTGATGGAGATCACAGAGCTCTTTGGGTGGAGAGTGGACCCAGAGGACAGAAAAGGCTTGTCTATGGGCTCAAGAGCTCTGGGTCACGATTTCTCAACCCTGGTTGCAAATTACAATCACCTGGGGAGCTCAAAAGACAATTTGGATGCATGATTCCCACCCTTAGGGCAACTAATTTAATAGGATTGAAGTGGGGCCTTGGCATCAGTATTTTTGAAGCTCCCTAGATGATTTTAATGTGCAACAAGCCATGAGACGATTCCTCCAGAGAAAAGGTTACTCTGGCATAGCTGTGCATTTCTGTGGCTGAAAGGCCAAAAATAGAAAATTTGATCTGTGGTACTGGGTCCACTTGCATCTCATTTCAGACTCAGCAAGCCAAGATTTTCCACCTTCCCACCACTGGTGCAGCAGGAAAGCTTGCCTGCAGCCTGTCCCTCCAGAACTGGAAGATGGGAGGCGGACAGGGAAGGTCCCTCGCATTTCTACGCAAGTCAGACCCACCCTGTGCTCCAGAAAGTAGCCAGGAGAAAACTCAGCATTTTGACTGGGATTCGATTGCTATCAAGCAGCTTTCTACTTCCGTTGTACAGGGTTGGCACCAGGTAAAGAGATCCAAAGGAAACACGTGGGAAATACTGTGATACAGCCGCAGCTGTGCCTCCACAGGGACAAAAACCAAAAAACCAAAAAATCCTGCCTGAGGCTTTCCCTTCTCTTTAAGGCTTCTTCCCCACTTTGTTTTCCTGTTGAAAAGTTTCAAGACGCTTTACTACAGTTACACAATCTCTCCACCCCCGTCCACAGCCTGCAAAACGTCAGCCCCTAATCTTCCAGCCAGGGCCACTGCGTTCCCCAGAAGGTCACTCTCCCCCTAAAGCTGCTGCTTTGCAGGAAACTCGAAAACCACTTGGCTTCTCCACTTAAGCAATGTGTTTTTCTGCTGTGTTTCCAAAAGGCTCTTGGAGATTTCATGTTTGTATTTTCCCCTTTTCTGGCTCCACGTTCTCCTATGTAAATGAAGAAAGCTCTTCCAGTAGGGATGAAGGCGCAGTTGGAGCCCCGGCTGATTTCATCCACATTTGCTCTCACTTAAAGTAACTTTTCATGTACTGCTTAACGGGAATTGAGAAGAATTTAAGAAAAAGCCCTTTAAAAATCGATTCCAAATAAAAATGGAGCCATACAAATCCATCTGAGAAATAAATATTGCAGCCTTATTGCTGAGTGTTGTTAAAAATTTTATTTATTTCAGCCTTTTGTTATTCAATTAACTATGCAACATGTCCTGCTAAATCGTTTCTCCTACACACAGTTCAGATTTGACTTCTTACATTTATGACTTTGTTTATGCATTTATCTTTTAGTACTTACCTGAAGCCCATACTATCTCCTCCCACCCCATATAGTTAAAAAAAAAAAATCAAGGGGTGAAAATCAGGAAAGTCGTGTCCAAGGAGATTTCCCTTTGGTTCTGTCTGCTCCAGGGCGAAGATTAGACAAGAGGAGTGAGGCAACAAATTAATGCCTTTCAGAGGCAAAAGGAAAATCAAGAATACTGAAACGGTCTTGATTTAGAATTTTGATATTTTGTTTTTTATGAAATGTTTGCGTTAATTTTGAGTTTTCAAACTATAGCATTAAGATATTATTCATCCTGATGACTGAGTTTGTTGGGTGCCACTTGCATTTTGTGCCCAAGTCGCAGTTACAGTCCTCCTTGAAGGACTGGGCACCAGTCACATAGATTGACATAACAGAGACTTCAAGGAATGATGTAATGAGACTCTTTACATTGGGGTATTGAGAGCCTCAAGTCTAGGTAGCTCTTGTGTATTGGCAGTGAAGTTATTCCAAACAAGAAGCTTAGTGTGTTTAATTCCTCAGGGATCTTAGGAGCCACTGAGAACTGTATTCGAGTCTGCAGGTTATGGTTGGAAGCAGAACCTCAACCCAGGATGCCTGCACTCCTCTGCCTTGGGAAGCAAGCTGTCATTCAATTCAATTCAAGGAGATATTTGCTGAGCCCCTCCAAGGGTCAGACACTGTACTAGGTGCTATATACACCTCTGAATGAGATAGCCTCAACCCTGCTCCCGTAGACTTCAGAGCCTAGTACAACATTCGAAACAGATTTTTAAAAAGTAAAAAGCAACAATATCAGTGCTCTAACAAAAGTAGTAAGAGAAGAGTCAGCACAGAGGCAAGAACTCCTGATCCTGAGAAGATCCTCCAAGTGAAGGCATAGAAAGGAAGGAATCAATACATGTGAGATTCCAAGACTCTGAAAGTGTGTGTGTGTGTGTGTGTGTGTGTGTGTGTGTGTGCATGTGGCTCAGACCTCCTGCAAAGCACAACTTGAAAACACACCTCAGAACATCTGCATCCTGATTGCGCTGCCTGCGTTCTCCACATCCCGTCGATAGGACACGTGCTTGGAGTTGTTTGAAGTGTAGTCATTGAGGCTCACACTCAGCTATCTATACCCCCTAGTTGGGTTCCACTGGTAAACAAGGACACGCATTTGTTAAATAGCCGGACAAGGGCAAGGGCGCCAAGGCTTGTAATAATAAAACAACTTACCTCCATTTAAAGCTAAGGCACGCTAAAATTGAACCTTCATCCTTAACTTCACGATCAACGGTGTGATTGCTAATACCATCCCATTAGTTCCTTTAGGCTGAAGACTTTGAAGCAGTTTATTTAAGATTCATTGTTAGGGTCATAAATTGAAAGTAGTTAGGGAAAGATGGAAGAGAGAATGATTGAAGGAAGGTTCTTTACTTAATTCCATCTTTGTAAATACATGGGACTTGATGTTACCAGGACTCTCTGGACTTAGAAGAAAAGAATGAGATCATTCATACAAACCAATTTAACCTACAAGTAAAGTGAAACGCCTCAGTCTGAATCTGTCACCATAAACTGTGTCTTCACAAAGTAAAACTTGGGTCACTTATTTCTTGAACTCAGTAGATACTGAGGTAGACAGTCCTGTCAGAGGAGCACCCATTCCCATTCCCAATGTTTCCTTCCAGGTGGAGGGCTCCACTCCACACCTCAGCCCCTTCCCCTTGACTGGTGAGTCTGAGATGAGCATGAGGACCCCAGACATCTCCTCTTGAGAGCAGGCTCTCAGGTTCTTTGCTCCTCTAGAGTGAGGTCAGTGCCTCGGGCCAGTCGAAAAGATAAACCTAGTTCCTTCTGGGGTTCTCCATGAGGAAACCATAGACACATGCCCGGTCTTCACTCTCATAAAAGTGATATTTCGGTCTCCATCTCCCTTACTCCTTGGTCTTCTCTCTCCGTCGGTTCAGATCTTGAGCAGAGGAAAGGGGTACTCTTTATTGCCCTTATGCTCCTGTGCCCCCCAAAATTCTCTCTTTGTGTCTAATTGTTAAGCTTGAATCAACCAGATAACCAAGTTTAGCAAGGTCACAAGGAAATGCTAGAACTGAAAGAGAATCTCCAAAAGCCTTGAAATCAACTCTTGCCTTTTCAAGGCTGCACATCCAAGATGACTCACTCACATGGCTGGCCTGACAACCAGGAGCTCAGCTGGGGCTGTCAACCTGAGCTCCTATCAATGGCCTTTCTATGTGGCTTGAGCTTCTCACAGCATGCAGCTGATTTTCCCCAGAGCAAGCATTCCAAGACACCCAGACAAAAGCTGCCAGGCTTCTTATTACTCAGCCTTAGAAGTCCCAGAATGTCCCTTTTGCCACATTCTGTTGGCTAATCAAGTCACTGAGGCCAACCCAGATACCAGACGGGGAATGAGACTCCAACTCATCCTGGGTAATACAACACTCTGGGTAATAGTCTCTACAATAGGGTAACATAACAATAGAACTAACTGGTCACTTAACACGTTCTCCTTTGCTCAGCAATGTTTTAACATGCATGCGCTCTTGTATGCCACTCTACAGCCAATAAATAGGTACTATCATTAGCTCCATTTTACAGACAAGGCAAGTTTTCAAAACTGACCCAGGTTATATAGCTAGTGGTGGAATCAGAATTTAAAGTCAGGTCTGTTTAAATCCAGAGGCCCCTGGATTAACCTCGATGCTAGTCCTTTACCAATCCACTAGATGGATGGCCACATTCTGTTTAAAGATCAAAGACAATAGTTGACTCAAGGAGCATTAGAAAGCAAAGTTCACATCAACATATTTGAAAATACAACAGTAACTAGATTCAAAGGAAGTCTTGCCTAGCCTGTGCATGACACCAGAACCCCAAAACTTGTCAGCACACAGCATTTTTCCAGCAGTAAATGGAGGAAAAACACAAACTCTGCTGGGCAGATTGACGAGGAAAATGTGGTGCTTCTATCAGAGGTTTGTAGTTTTAAGATTCCCTTGTGTTTTAGTGGCACCAACACACAAAGGGAATTAAGCCATTTTGATCTCCAATAATGAGAAACATGGTTGACGTTCAGACCTGAAACCATTTAATGCAAGTTAATCCTTGAAACAAATCTGGAATGAAATGAGGGAGAAAAAAATCTTATTATGGTAGACATCAACTAATGGGTTACATTTCTTTCTTCTCAATTAGAAATGGCAGAGGGGTTTTAATTATTTTTCCTTAGCAAGCACATCAAAACATATCTACACAAAAACACAGCAAGTATGTTATAAACTGATTTAAGCCAAAGAGCTCGTCAACACTGTTTGCAATTATGAAATCATTTGGGGATATGGTATTTTTTTGGAAGGAATTGTTTTCCTCTTAGATGCAAACCACATCATAGTCCATCAGGCATAAATCTTTTATTGTATCTTCAAGAGCAAAAGTGGAAATTGTACAACAAAGGCGCCACTGATAAAATGCAATGAAGCCCCCCCCCAGAATCATTGGGATGATCTCACTAGTTAGGAGAGATAACAGGGAATGTCATGGTTTCAAAAATGCTCTTTGGGGGAAAAATTTTGTTGAAATTCAGTGGTGCTCAAGGAGTTCCAAAAAGGAATTATTGGGAACTTTCATCCCCTATCTCCATTTACCATATACATTAAAGAAAAGGGAAGATTTTTGGAGACTTCTTTGTCACTCAGTGAGCAATGGCAGGTATAGTAGCGATGGAAATGAACAATTTAATGTGCTTGATGAGAGCACAGCTCCAGGAGTGAGACTGCCTGCATATCCTTTCTGGCTCAGCCACTTAACAGCTGTATAACTCTAACCTCAGTTTCTTTATTTAAAGCTTGGAATAAAAATAGGACTTACTTCAGATATTTGCTGTGAATGTAAAACACATATTGATAATATGTACCCTACAGATATTCAGTAGTATTAGTAGCAGGACCACCATAATTATTATCATTATATCAGTTTTCAATAGGAATACATGACAGAACATTAAACTAGGACATAGTCTAGATGTGGTACAGGGTCAGGCCAGAGAGTCAGGGAGTTTACACATTCAAAATCCAGAGCCATAAAACCAAAAATAAGGGTCAAATGAGCTAGCAACCCAAAGGGCAATTTGAGTAATGAAGAAAAATTCAAGGAAAACAACTTGCAGGGATGGTGCCAGTGGTTCAATTACTTTGTTTCTGGTTCAATTTTATCACACCGGAGATGCCACACCAAATCAGACATTCTGCCTTTGCATCTTCATCTAATCAATTACCTGCCCCTTACTTTATTCTGGGTCCAGAACTCCATATCTTGAGTACAGAGAACATGAACCTAGTCATAATGGACTGGGATTCAGTGCCAAGTTCCCAGTTTCTGAGAGGTGTGTGTTGGGGGGGAAGTAGTTACAAGACAAGGGTCAACATTGGGGCGAAAAGCAAGTATTTTCTCACAAGGAAGAAATAAGAGCCCAGAATCTGGATCCAGGAAGATGATCACTGCTGAACCCACAGCAAGGTTACTTTCATGGAAAATCACTGAGCTGACAATCTAAGGGTTCTTATATTTACCCTAGCTCTATGCTTCTCAAAAATGATGATATAACCTGGGGTTTATTATTTTAAAAAGTCAACTCTGAGGCTCCATATAAATCAGAATCCTTGGGGGATGAAGTCTAGGAATCTGCAAAATGTCCCCAAGAGATTCTTATGTGCACTAAACTTTGACAATTTGACTAGAAGCTGAGCTAGCTTAGGACACAGGTCTCAACTATGGCAACAGAAAATGTAGAAAGGTAGAAAGCCAGTCAAAAGCCTCCAGAGTATCCCAATGCAACCTCTACTAGATTTAAAAGTTTCAGCCATTCACCATCCAATGAAGGCTATTAGAAATTGTGGAGGCCAAAAATAACTTGGTGACATAATTCTGCTTCCTTCATTGAAGAATGAAAATTTCAGTGTAATGGTATATTGGAATCAACTGGGGTGATTGTCAAATGTTGAAGGCTTGTCCCGTTTGGAATCTGTCATTATCTAAGGGCTACAGAATAAGACTAAAGAATTGGAAGATGCATCCCTGAATCGGGGGAATTGCAGCAGAGTTAGGAAACTAATACAAACACAGTACATTCAGTGAGTATTTGATGAATTGAATTGAGTGAGCGCCGTCTCTAAGAACTTGAAAGCCTGGCTAGTGGAATAAGAAAGAGTCAAATGAACTAACATTTATTGAGCACTTATATACCAAACTAAGTGTGGGTACCAGACGGGACTCTACGCTCTGTTACCACCATGTCTGAGGCCCTCTACAGAAGGTAACTGAAAGACGTGCAGTCTCTGATGAGGTACACCCATGGCATACTCTTAAAATGGGACATTCTATCATGTGACACTTGGTCCTTGAGCACAACAGGGCACCTGATACAAAGACAGGCAAACTATCTCCAATCCAGTGAGTGGCCTATGAGGTCACTTGCTTCAAAAGTTTTACCCCTAAAGTAATAGCGTCTAACCAAATCACTTGGATTCCCTTGGGAATTTGTACTAGAGTTGTGAGCCTTTCCTTTAATTCTTACTTTGACCCTATAGTATTAGAGATGCTCTTGTTCATCTTAATAAGAGGCAAACTCGAACTGGGCAAGGATAAACAATATTCCAGTCAGGAGGATATCAACCCAGATCTCTGTGATGTCAAAGCTTCTACTTCTACAGAAGACAGACCTAGAATTGCTAAAATGATGTTACAAAAAAAAAAAACAAAGAAAATCAATAAAAAGGAAGAGTTCTCTAACAATTGGAGCAATGCCGAGGTGAGCCATTACAAGATCAGTGGAGGTTTCTCTACAAAGGTTGAATAACCTCTGCTTGGGGAGGCCAGTCTGGGAAAGAAAACCTGAACAAGATGGCTGCTACAATCTCTTCCAAACTAAGATGCTATAATTTGTTGGCAAACAGATGGGCACCACATTAAGTTAATTCCTTTTTTGTCCTGGCAAAAGTAAATGTATTCTTGCAGAAACGTCTATTGGCAGTGTGGTTGCCTTGTAAAAGCAGAAAAGAAGCTGGGAAAACTGTTTATTTTCTTCTCAAGATTTTCAGATAGCTTAGGTCGAGCAGGATTATAGGGCTATGCAAAGTATAGCACAGTGGTTAAACACACTGGTAAAAGTGGGTTTGTATCCTGGCTCTGCCTCTGTGAGCTATGTGACTTTGGGCATGTAGTTTAACCTTGTAGAAATGCATCTTCCTCACCTGAAACAACCTACCTCACAAAGTTGTTGCCAGAATAAAATGATGCATGGAAAGCACGTTGCACAAAGCGTATATCAAACTGTCAATAAATTGTAATTATTAGCTATTCTATAATAAAGCTGTTTAATGGGACATCCACGTATTTTTGAACTGCTTCATGATCCTGGTGTTTGACAAGAGGCACTTGCTGAAAATTCCTCAGGGGGAAAAAAATGAATGAAATAGAGTTCAATATGTGAGGAAGAGAAAAGACATTTTTTTAAACTTAAGATCTTTTTTCTTACAAGACACAGAGACGGGGCTTTGGATTTCAACAGACCTGGTTTTTCTTCCCCGCTCAATATCAGTAAGATCTTGAATAAATGATTTGGCCTCCTACACCTCAGTGACATAACCTGTAAAATGGGAATATATCATTAGGATGCTTTGGGCTGCAAGTAATGGATTACCTGACTACAACTGGCTCAAACAATTGTGGCTTATTTTTCTAATATATCACACAGTCCAAAGATGGTAAGCTCCAGGGTCGATTCTGCAGCTAAAGTATTCTGAAATTGAGTTGGTCTCTGCAATTGCCTTGGCTTCCTCCTCATGATCTCAAGATGGCTAAAGTGGTTCCAAGAATTATATTTTCATATGAAAATGTCCAAAGCTGGAACAAGGTGAGAAGCACTTCCCTTATGCAGCTTTGCCTTTCCACCAAGAGGAAAATATTACCTAGAAGCACCCAGCAGATGTCAATTCAGGTCCCACTGGCCAGAACTGGGTTGTATGTCCACCTCTAAACCAATCACTGGTAAAGAGACATGGCACTATGGCTGTATCATTGTTCATCCCCAATGGCTAGGAAAGGGATCTGCTCCACCACACATCTGAACAAATCAGAGTATTGCTAGTAATGAGGAGTGTAGAGGTAGGTAGGCAAACAGTAATGACTGCTCCTTATATCTGTCAAGAATGCTGAAAAGCTTGAATGATTCTGTGATGCACCTAACACGTTACGTGCTTGATACATATTTGTTCCTCCTTAGTGATTAAAAGATCTTTAAGCCATAATCTTCTCAGATTAAACTATCCCAAAACAGGAGGTACTGATTTATATAGATATATTAGGAATGCTATTTAATACAAAAAAAGCCTTTTCTTAAATGTTCCAACTCCATATTTATGTAAACATGGGGTCTCCAATTCACTTAAGCTGCATTTCAATGAACACAAATTAAACAAAATACACATATCAAGTTTTTGACGCAATTTTGCTGCATCCAATACACCCATATCAAATTAAATATATCTTCATAATCTTTGTCATCAATCTTTATCATCATGACCATTGATACCTACAGAAATCATGTCTGGGGATGGAAATAAAGTGTCATAAATAAACAATCATTCAGTTCAAAAGTTTATAGGACCAAAATGGAATGTGGGTATTGGTTTTTAGCAAGAGGTATGAGCATCAGGTTGACCCAAAACAGAGTTTTGAGAAACTCTTATTGTATATTTATTTTTTGGGGACCCTTGACATAGTGTTCAAATACCACATAACTTTCCATGCATCCATGCCTTCTACAGTTTCCGCTACCTTTTAGCAAGCTTGTTCCCATCTTGTGAAATCCAACTCAATTTTTTTTCTCCCCTGCAAAGACTTTCTGGACTTCCCTCAGGCAATTACTTCCTCACCTGGTCTCCCCAAGCTACACCTCTTTTGTCCCACTTAATGTTGTAATTATTTACTCATGTGTCTTTTTCCTTCACTAGACTTGGGGGCAAAGGACTGTGTTGTATTCATGCTGACAGCCCCAGTGTCTAGTGCATTGCTCAGCATGTATTATCGTAGTACAGGCAATAAATCTTTATTGAACAAGTGGTTTTTATGTTTTATGCACCTACTATGTGCCAGGGACTGTAAGAGAAGCTGCATATACAACATCTTATTGCGTCTCCCAACAATCTTATGAATGAAGAGAATGAATCTCAGAGATTAAGTAGTTTTCCTAAGTGGAAGCCAAATCTCCATTTGAATTTATCTCTGTTCTTCTCCAGAGCCTGGATATTCTCCAATATGTTGTGAGGTCTTCATGGAGGCTTCATGGCTAGAGCAATCTCAAGAACAGTAGCCAAAAGTACCATTTATATATCTACTTTGACTTCTCTTGTTCTCTTTTTTACAATATGCAACTAGAAGCCATACCCTTCATTAGTTAGAAAAAAATAATCAAAGCGAACAAATTATTATTTTCATTTCTTTCTTCTAGACAAACTCAATCCTACAGTGCTATAATGAAAAGCTTCAGTAAATGTGTGATTTATCTATAACTAAGCCATCTCAAGCTGGTATTAATGCAGAGTGAAGCTTGGTGGCCTACTGCTGGGGATTTAGAGTGATAATCACAACTCTTTTCCTCATATATCTGTAGAGTAGATATATGAGTCAAACAGAAGACAATACAGATATTTATTTCTATTAAAGCTAAATTTACAAACAGAGCTTGCTACCACATCCAGATCCCCTTCAGGGCCCAGTACACCCACCCTCAGCTGCCGTGAGTGTTGCATAGATGCCCCCCTAATCTGAAGAGCTGTCCTCAGTTGATGGGGTCACTTTACCTGGGAAATTACCTGGGATGGTGGAGGATGATGAAAAGGCACTATTTTAACTAAATCTGTTACATCACATTGGTTTACCTCCTTTGAACTGTATTTTAATCAAAGCAGGTTGATTTCCACTCCATGAAAATGTTTCATTTCAAGCCACTGGAGTTTTACCTGGGAAATTACGATCCCCTCCCCACCCCAGTGGCCCTTCCACCACTTTGTCTCAAGGAGAAGTAGCTCTGCAGTGGTCTCTGTGTGCTGGGGTCTTCCCCTGTGGATCAGGTAAACTTGACCCGAGCCCACATTCTTCCTCGCCCAAGTCTTCCCCATTGACTGTGCTGCTTCCCTCGCTCCCTGATGGGTTTTCCTGGAGAACACTTTCTCAATAAACCACGTGCACTCACATCCCTCCTAGGCTCTTCTTCTGGAGAACCCAACCCAAGACACTTTGCTTAGATGTGAGGCCACAATTAGGCTTTCTAATTCCACCACCCGTACACACACCCCGAATTTAACTTCTTCGCCACCTCCCCCATCACAGGAACAGCCGGACACCAGCAAGGATGTACTAAAAGGTCTTTTACAGAGAAATGGAGGCCAGAAAGGGACCCAAAATGTTGTTCTCATCGGTTTCCCTCCCAGGAAAGCAGAGCAAGCGTTCCTTTCTAATCAGCACTAACCTATACAGATCCTATGTGTGAAGCTGGAGAAGACTCACCCCCGATGGTAGAGCCCACACCAGCCCACACGACTCGGTGACCTGAGAACAGCACAGTTTCAGCTGCTCTCAACCTCTTGCCCTGCTTCCTTTGTGCAGGACCAGCTTGCAGAGCAGCAATGGAGGCCCTACACTACGGAGAATGACTGAGGAGAAGATCCCCTCCTCAACACCCACATTGGGGAGGGCCAACCACAACCAACAGACAAATATCTAACCCTGGGGTTCAAATCCTGGGTGGTCCATGTATTATCAGTGGGACCCTTGGCAAACTACTTCACCTCTCTTTGGCTTCATCTTCTCATCTTTAATGTAGGGATAATAAAAGTGCATTCCTCATTTGGTTGTGGTGAAGATTAAATGAGTTAAGACATGCAAGGTGTCTAGAGTAACTTTTGACACATAATAAGCCCTAAATAATTGTGAGGTATCATTATTTATCATAAATGCACATGAGAAACCACAAAGACTTCACCCCACTTGATTTGGGGGACAGGGTCAGAAAAAAACGCCACTTTCTGGAATTGAAGCAAGTGAAAGAACCCCTCATAGAAGAGACTGCCTATCAGAGAAATAGCCTCATCTTAAGGAGATGGTTTGTAAGCTGTTTGCTAATGAGAAAAAGCAGATTCCCAAACGTCTACCTAGGAAATCCAGTTACCAACCAAAGCAAAGCACCAAAGAGATGTGCTCAGAAGAACATAATTGACATCTAATAATTATTAAAGAAAGTTATGATCATCTTAATTACACTGTAATGTATTGAGGAAGTAGAGTCTCTCAATAATATTATATTTGATGGCAGATATAGGAAAGGTATTGGTTAATAAGAGTTTGTTGGTGCTTGGAGAACAGTATGTACATTTCTTAAAAAACTAAAAATAGAACTACCATATAATCCAGCACTCCCACTATTGGGCATATACCCTGAGAAAACCATAATCCAAAAAGAGTCATGTACCACAATGTTCATTGCAGCACTATTTACAATAGCCAGGATGTGGAAGCAACCTGTGTCCATCGACAGATGAATAGATAAAGAAGATGTGGCACACGTATACAATGGAATATTACTCAGCCATAAAAAGAAACGAAATTGAGTTATTTGTAACGAGGTGGATGGATCTAGAGTCTGTCATACAGACTGAAGTAACTCAGAAAGAGAAAAACAAATACCGTATGCTAACACATATATATGGAATCTAAAACAAACAAACAAAAAGGTTCTCATGAACCTAGGGGCAGGACAGGAATAAAGATGCAGATGTAGAGAATGGACTTGAGGACACGGGGAGGGGGAAGGGTAAGCTGGGATGAAGTGAGAGAGTGGCATGGACATATATACACTACCAAATGTAAAATAGATAGCTAGTGGGAAGCAGCCACATAGCACAGGGAGATCAGCTCGGTGCTCTGTGACCACCTAGAGGGATGGGATAGGGAGGGCGGGAGGGAGACGCAAGAGGGAGGGGATAAGGGGATATGGGTATACATATAGCTGATTCACTTTATTATACAGCAGAAATTAACACAACATTGTAAAGCAATTATACTCCAATAAAGATGTTAAAAAAAAAGAGTTTATTGGTGCTTATCAAGTATCATCTGAGGTGAGAAATAATTATGTTTGGTGGACACAAGTATCCTAGTCATTGGGGAATTATACTCTATGACAAAGAAGACATAAGTCACAAAGCTGTAATACAACTTGAGCAACACACTACTGCTGTAAACTAGTAGTCCTTAAAATGGACCTCCAGAGCACAGTATCAACACCACCTGGGAACTTGTCAGAAACGCAAACTCTTGGGCTCCACTCCCAACCTACTAAATCAGAAACTCTGGGGATGAGGTCCATTGATCTGTGTTTTACCAGCCCTCTAGGTGATTCTCAGACACACTAAAGTGTAAGAATCACAGTGTATGCTGATGTTTTACATGCATGAAAGTTGCTAAAAGTAAATCCTTAAAGTTCTCATCACGAGGAAAACATTTTTTTCTATTTCTTTAATTTTGTATCTATATGAGATGATGGATGTTCGTGAAGCTTATTATGGTAATCATTTTATAATGTACATAAGTCAAATCATCATGCTGTACTTCAACTTACCCAGTGCTGTATGTCAATTATATCTCAATAAAACTGGAAGAAGAAAAAGCAAAAAAATTAAAAACAGAACCATAGTAGACCATTCATATTTCAGTGCTCTGATCCTGTGCTCAGAAGTAACCTTGAGATGACTGACTTGATTTGACAGGTGCCATGATCCTGGAAAAGGGCGGTGTGGCTGGTATTCAAGAGAAATCTGCTTACTAGAAAACTATATCTCACTCCTTAAATAATTGGCATTTTGGCACACCATAATTTCTTGAAATCTTTATTATTGTAGGAAAAATTCTAAGAGCCTGACGACCCTAACTCTAATGACAAGCTTCCTTCTCAACCTACTAAACCTCTTGATGGCACCTCTATCGGTTCAGCCTCTTAGCCACAACACAATTTCTTCTCTGCAGAAATGCAAAAAACAAGAGAACAATCAACCAAGGGAGCAGACATAAAGACTAAAAGATCTACATCTCACCACCAGTGCCACCATCCACACACACCCATCCCCCAGAAGAAAATTTTTACGACTTTGACCAAGAAGAACAGAAACCAACTGCATCCCCCTACACCTGTTTCCAAACTCACAGCACACAATAAATTCAGTGGGAAAGGATTCAGCTTGGCTGAGAACGCCCCTATGATCCAACGTGGAAACTACATTTAAATTGGGCATAAATGGCACTTCCCTCAATTAGAGTGAGATCTATAAGTTGCTTCTCTCCCAAGTGAAAGTCTAAAAGGTGCATGTGTGTGCACAGGTATGTGCTTGACAAGATACTATTTCAGGGAAGCAACATTCCTTCCTAATATACCTAACAAGGACACAGTTGCAGGATCATGGAAATAATAAATAAATAATTAGTAACTTCTTTGTAATGCACCATTTTCCACTGACGAGAAGGAAATGGATGGTGGAGGATGATGAAAAGGCACTATTTTAACTAAATCTGTTACATCACATTGGTTTACCTCCTTTGAACTGTATTTTAATCAAAGCAGGTTGATTTCCACTCCATGAAAATGTTTCATTTCAAGCCACTGGAGTTTTATAAGTTTTTCTACCACATTTTACTGGAGGCTTGTAAATCTTATGAAATTCTGGAATGTCTAGACCATAAAAATCTGTCATTTGAACAAGTTCTCTGTGGAGATGTTTCTCCCCTATGCAGATTCACAAGCTTTGTAAAGATTTGTGGAGGGAAAAAAAAACCAAAAAAACCTTTAAGATATGTCCCACAGTAGCTGAGTTAAAAGATCACCTTTTCACTTGATTGGAATTTCACCTTTTCACTTGATTGGAATTTCACCTGTCACAGAAAAACCCTTTATAGAACTATCTAAAAGACTGAAGCCATTCACAGTAATTATGATTTTAAAAGTCTATCACCCTTACTCTGTATGCCTCTTGCATTCAATCCTGTTAAAGACACGTATATAGTACAAAATGCACCTCTTATGAGAATTCTAAAGCCAGTGATGGACGTCACGAACGAGCATTCATCAACATAATTAAAGGAGTTAAGTGTTCCAGTAACAGAATCGGCTTCCAAGAATGCTGAAAAGAGGTCCCCCAAGATACAAACAAATATTACGACAAGGGAAAAGTGTTACACAACTTTGATGAAACAGCACCAAACTCCTGAACGTTATTAAATAAATCAGTTCTTCCTTCTTATGTTTATCAGTTTGGCCTCAAAGTAAACAGAAGCAAATTGGCATTATTTTCTATTTATTTGTCTAAAACATTGAGGACAGCTAATCATGCATGAGAGTTTCTGTATTGTGATCCTTAAAGCTATTTGCGTCAAATCCCTAGGTCACCTGCATAAACAGTTTCAATGCATGGGTGAACTTTCATGGACGAATCCAAATATTTATTTCAGGCTAATTTTATGAATTCTATGTAAAACCACTTTTCTATCCTAAATATGAAGAGAAAGGTGCTAGCACTGCTTACACTGTCTTTAGATAATTGGTGTCTGGGTTTAGGAAAGCCTTTGATACCAGGAATTGATTCTCAGGAAGTAGTTACAACAGCTAAGAGTGGGCCAGGGTGTCTAGGTTAATATATCTGGGAAGTTGTTTTAGTCTCTAAAGAAACAACCTTACATGTGGGACACTTGTGAGTCCCCCACCCTGGGAATAGGTGTAAAATGCCTGAATGTGAACATGTTAATTGAGTTGCCTCTGAACCAGGATACATGAGTACCGTGTGCTTTCCAGATCCATGCTATTTCACTAAGGACGTTGCTCACCAGTTTGGAATCAGAAGACCTAAGTTTGTTTGTTTTCTCTCACTTAAATTGCTCTGTGACTTCAAATGATTCACCACTTCTCTGAGCTTGGTTTCTTCATTTCAACTAAAATACGGATGACAGTTTTTAAGGGATTAGTCAACTAATTAATTAGCTCACTGAATGGCCTCTCTGATCCCTTTCAGCCAATGATCAAAAGCTCTGGAGTGATGTTTGAACTGGGAGTGATGCAATGAATTATTCTGTGATTAACATAAAAATTGTTAATTCCATAACTCTTATAAATCGACCCCATAAATAATATACAATATGAATGCAACAATAATATTAAATGACTTTTGTATGGCACATTCTAAAGTAAAACAAGCTCAGAAAAGTTATGAAAATTGCTCAAGGTCACAGGAGATCACAGACTACAGGTCCTCAGATCTCCACTATATCAAAACCAAAGGAAGGGGGAGGAGAAATTAAGAAGCACTTAATCTTAAGACTAGAAAAGCAAGGTTAAAACCCTTGTAGAAGATAAGCATGTACATACTTAGCACAATATGAAATGTGAGCCCAAAAATGCATGTTATATGTTTATGAAAGAAGGAGTCAGATAATGGGTAATCTTGATTTCACAGTCCTCCATAAGATTCACTTATTTTTAGCTATACGTAAGTACAGTAACTCTCAATAAAAAGACACAATGTGGTATTTTGCTAAAAGAATGCATTTTGGAGTTAGAAGGTCCAGCTTGACATGACTACTCTGCCATTTGCTAGTCATCTCTCACTTAACGTCATTTCCCAATCTGCTAAATGGAAATAATAACATCATAGGCAGACGCAATTGCAAGCTATATCTTACATATAAATGCTGGTGATTATTAGTAGTAATGATCAACACTAATAAAATATACGGAGTAATAATATAATAATAATATCTTTTAACATATATGTATCTGTCATCAAGGCATATATAAAATAAATTACATTAACTCAAATGAAGGGGAAAAAAGGAAAGGAACCATGTATGAACTAGAAAGTTCCAAATTACAAAGTACTTTTAGAAAAATTAACTTATTATTTTTAAATACTTCTGCAAGTCTGGAAATGGCTGAAGAACTACTGTTGCTCAACTTTCAAAGAATCAAAATAAATGAAATGCTACTGAACGTTTTTAAAAGTATCGCCCCCCCCCAAAATGCATAAAATAACCCTAAAATGGATTTGGGCATGAGAGACAGAAAGCATCTTGACAGAGTGAAGTAAATAAAGCATCTTTAATACAGTATTAAACTAGGTTATGAAAAATACGGGAAACAATTAAGTTACCAAAGCAACTTCTCTGACTGTGCAATAAGCCTTTTTGTAACACATGACCTGTAGTCATTATAGATCCAAAGTAAGGTGTGTGCCAAGGTTGGTGTCAGAAAGGAACAAATATCTGACATCACTGAGGATGAAAATACACATACGATGAACTGGAGGCACAACAGCATATGGCAATGGCAACGTGAGGTGGGCTGGGCAAGGGAGAGTTGGAAAAGGGATGCTGAATTTCAGTCTGTTACTGATATCAAAAAAGAAAAAGTCTGACCCAGTGTAAAATAATTAGAAATATATATATTGGTCTCTTTCCCCCACCACTGCCCCCACTCTGTTTCTTGACACAAAGCCACTAAAACCTTTCTAAATAGTGGTGCTAGAGGACTCTTGGGTTCCAACATTTAATCTTTGACTCTGGTTCCTGAGACAGAGCTCCTAAATCCCTTGGAATTTCCTGGGTGAAAGCAGTGTGTTTTGTTCTAATGAGGTGGGGACCCTTGGTGGGCTCTTGGATGGGGGCTAGACACCAGAAAGACCAAGCCATAACTGGAAGCTTGGAGTTTTCAGCCCTACACCCCCATTCTCCAGAGAGGGAAGAGGAGTGGGAATTGAGATAATAATCCATCTCACCTATGTGATGAAGCCTCCATAAACATCCCAATGGTATGGGGTACAAGGAGCTTCCAGATTGGTGAACACACCCAATGATGGCATACCCCAACTCCATGGAGACAGAGGCCCCTGTGCTGGGACCCTTCCAGACCTCGCCCCGGGGTATCTCCTCATCTAGCTGTTCATCTCTGTCCTTTATCACATCCTTTATTATGCAATAAACTGTTGAAAATAAGTGTTTCTCTGAGTTCTATGAGCTGTTCTAGCAAATACAGTTGGCCCTTTTGATCCATGGGTTCTGCATCTGTGGGCTCAGCATCCACGGATTCAACCAGCTACTGATCAAAATTACTCAGGGGAAAAAAAATTCCAGAGTTCAAAAAAGCAAAACTTGAATTTGCCACGTGCTGGCAACTATTTACATTGTATTTACAACTATTTACATAGTATTTACATCGAAAAGTAATCTAGAGACAATTTAAAGTATAGGAGAGGATGTGCCTAGATTATATGAAAGTACCAGGCCATTTTATGTAAGCGACTTGAGCATCCACAGATTTCGGTATCCACAGGGGGTCCTAGAGCCAATCCCTTGCAGAAGTTGAGGGAAGATTGTGATCAAATTCAAGGAGGTGGGTCATAGACACCTCAAACTTTTAGCCAAGTTGAACAGAAGTGGTGGGTAACCTGGGGACCTACAACTTGCGATTGGTATTTGAAGTGGGGGGCAGGCTCATGGGGCTGAGCCCTTCACCTGTGGGGTCTGCACTAACTCCAGTCAATGTCAGAATTGAACTGACTTGGAGGACACCAGCTGCTATCAGAGAGAATTGCTCGTGTGGGAAAAAAAACCTACACATCTGGTGTTAGAAAGGTTGTGAGTTTGGTCGTAGCAGGAGAGGAAGGGAGAAACACAGGAAGATGTAGTTCCCAACACACCCAACCTCTCAGAAAATGCGAATCAGAAAGTAAGACACAATGGGTCTATTTTTTAGCTCCTGCAAGAGAAGTGGGAACTCCATGCCAGACTCTGGTTCTTGGACATTTCTCTAGAGTGGAGAAAAACCATTTGTTAGGCTTTCTACACCTGCTGATGAAAATGCTTAGCAACATCCAGCTGACTTGGAATCACCAGATTCATCCAACACTCTCTGCAACTATAATAATAAAGAAATATAGTTTTAACAATTATTATCAACTTTGGTTGAGTACTTCCTCTGTTAGGCAAAAATATCCACCAAGATCATCTCACTTTTATCTTCCCAATTACTCTATGAGTTGGACATTATCCACATTCTACAGATGAGGAAACCGAGACAAAGAGAGTTGAAGGAACTGCTCAACTAGTAAATAATGGAACTGAAATTCAAACTCAGGCAGTTTTACCCTGGACTCCCCACTCTTCTTCACCATATCACTCCACATCTCATACTGAAATTTTTTTTTTTTTTTTTTGCAGTACGCGGGCCCCTCACTGTTGTGGCCTCTCCCGTTGTGGAGCACAGGCTCCGGACACTCAGGCTCAGCGGCCATGGCTCACGGGCCCAGCCACTCCACGGCATGTGGGATCCTCCCGGACCAGGGCACGAACCCGTGTCCCCTGCATCGGCAGGCGGACTCTCAACCACTGCGCCACCAGGGAAGCCCTCATACTGAAATTTGACCCAACATCATACCGAGCTGAGCCAAACTTCAACAAGAGAGAAAACTCTCCATAAAACATTCTCAAGTGACATCATCACATTGTCAGTCATGAATTAAGACATCTTCTTATATTTGCTCTGGTCACCAAAGTTTTCCTCCCTAAATATACGGCCTGCATTGCCTCATTGGCCCAAGATCTAATCATATTTTACGAAGTGATATTTGGGTTCCTGGGTCTGGATGTCCTCTGCCAAATACAACAGGGCATCCTCATCTAAATAGCCTCCCTCAGGAACCAGGGATTGAACCCATGGCCCCTGCAGTGGAAGTGCGGAGTCTTAACCACTGGACCACCGGGGAAGTCCCACTAATATCATTTTTTCTTAGTGTTGAAACACCAAAAGCTTTTCCCCTAAGATCAGGAACAAGACAAACATGCCCAGTTTTACCACGTCCATTCAGCACAGTATTGGAAGCTTTAGCCAGAGCACTTAGGTAAGAAAAAGAAACAAGAGACATCCAATTTGGAAAGAAAGAAGTAAAAAATTTTTTGTTCACATGTGACGTACTCCTATACATAGAAAACCCTAAAGGTTCCACAAAAAATCCTGTGAAATTAATAACTAAATTAAGCAACATTAAAGGGCACAAAATCAACACTCAAAAACCAGTTGTGTTTCTATAAAATAACTATGAATAATCAAAACAAATTAAAAACCTGAAAATATCATGTATATGAATGTTCATAGCAGCTTTACTTTTAATGGCCAAAGACTAGAAATAATCCAAACGTCCACTCCTGCATTAAAAAAAAAAATCTTTCTGAAATAGAAGCTCGATCTAATATTAAGGAATCATTCATGATTTTGTGACTGTTTTGTAGATGCTCTTATTGATACTTTTCAGATGCATGGGAAAGAAATGTATCCAAGAATCAATTACTTACTTTGCTTTGTATAAAACTTCTTTCATTGCTTTGGATCCCAAGACAAATATTATACTTAACTCCAAGTTTTCCTTCCCAATTGCACTTTTAGGTGCGTAATATTTTTTCTTTCCTCCCTGTAACAATATAATAAATTTATTCTCCTTAATAACATAAAAAAAATAACCTCCCTCAGTATGCAGAGCCAAGTAATTTAATTAATAAATACACAACTAATTAATATTTAGAGAAGTATAGTTAATATCTACCAGAAGCATGATTATACTTTAGGAAGGACAATAGTAAGGGAATCACACTAACCAAAATGTTTCACTCTATTACCAGGAAATAGCGTACCCAGCAGATGAGGGCCTGCCGTGAACTTGGTTCTCAGATAAACCTGAACTCAAAGCCCATTTCTGCTTCTTCCTGGCTGTGTGATCTTAAACCTCTCAGAGCTGCAATATTCACACTGATGTAGATTAAAAATACCCACCTTTGAGATAATACAGCTAAAGTCCTTTTTGGTACCAGTAACTGGTACAAAAAATATCTGTCGTTTGGTATTATTATTATTATAAATGTACTCTACTCCTTCTATATGACCTCTTAAATATTCTCGCAGAAAAATAGTTTATAAAAAGAGGTTAGAAGTAGCTTCAGTGAATTGCAGAAGGATCTTTACGATAACTATCTTTTCATACTTCATGAGATTAGTCAAAAGAAAAATACTCTACAAAGAGACTGATTATTTTGCTTCTCAAAAAAGATTAACAATTTAAATTACTTTCCTACCTTACATGTTCCACTAAGTAAATCTACTCAGGCCAGAACAGTTTGATATAATTTAGGTATCCAATATTGCCACAGATTTTTCAATCCTTGAGACATATGGTATACTGCATTTCCATAAAATAAGGCAGGAAAATATTGCATCTTGACAAACCTGGCCTCATATCCATTGGCTGTTGGCATTTCTAGCGTGAGCAGTGTCTCCTTAAATAAGTTTTGCATTTAAACAGAGCTCACCAGATATGACAGTGCCTGGACTTCACCAGTTTGCCTCTGAATGTCAAGACAAGGCTTTTCAAATCAGGTAAGACACAAATTGTATTTTTCCCTCACAGGCACATGTCCAATAGTTGGTTTCCTTGCGGGCCGCAGAAAGGGCTTATGTTGCTGACATTCACTATACCAGTTAGAACCAGACAATGGGGTCTCTCATTTCCTTCAAAGCATAGAAGATATAGAAGAGGCGTCCAAGACCCACACCAAGAAAAACAAAAACAAAAAAAGATCTTAATTGAGATCAAAGTTTACACGTTTCAAGAACACTATTGTAAGAGTTAAGGTTTTTTTTAAAAAAGCATTCAATTGGCTAGAAAATATTTACTGAGCATCTACTATATATATTTTATATATGTGTGTGTATGTGTATATGTGCGTGTGCTTGTGTATGGGTGTGTGTGTGTGTGTATATACACATATATATGACTCTATTCCACACTTGGGGAATGTAGCAGCGAATAAGATAGACAGTAAGTGCCCCTGGTTCAAAGCATTCCTTCTATTTAAATGGCTTCTAGGTTTGAGCCCCAGCCTTGTGAATTAGCTGCTGCAAATTAGACTGAGTCAAGGAAGTAAAAATAATGGCAATGGTAAAACATGGACTTTGGAGTCTCAGGAACCAGGGTTTGGCTCCTGGCATCCCTATATTGTAATGTTAGCCAAGTTGCTTGACCCTTCTGAGCTTGAATTCCCTGTGTTGTCAACTGAGGACACTGAGAGTGCCTGCCTTATTGGACTGCTGTGAGGATTAGCTGATTCAGGCCATTGAAAACACATGGAACTGGATGCCACTCAACAAAGAGCAATTTCTTCCCTCCCCTGGTTCAAGTCCAAGTATCCTCAATGGATAAGGGAAACATGTCAAGACAAGACACTGAAGTGATCATTTTGATTTGTGCCTGAAATCAAAGTGGGGTTCTCTTTAAATTAGGCGCTCCACTTATGTTTGAGTCTTCTACCAGCGATGTGGGAGAATGCAAAAGACAACTAGCAAAGTGCCTCCTTGTATCATCCTTTAAATCATTTTAATCAGTGATGCTCTCAGAAGCATAGAGTAGAAATTAAAAACTCACGAAACGTTGAGATACCTGAATCTATAAATGCCCGCCAAAAGAATAATAATAAACTGTCATCATCCTCTACTAGAAACCCACATGAGAACCTGGTTACCAGCTTCTTCCAACAAACCTTTCTCGGTTTTGAAAATAAAGCTCAAACACTTTGCTTCCATTCAGCTCAGCAGAGGTAGCAGCTTAGACATAAAAGTGCAAATGCTGCGAAGGAAAAAAAAACACCCGTGGCTGGCTGCCAGCTCTTGGCCAATCAGTCCTCGCAAGGAAGGTTGCGTCAGAGGCTTGCAGCCTGCTGGAACCTCTGCAGCTGCCTGAAGCACAAGCTTGGACCACCCAGGCCGAAGTGGACTGGCATCTGGAGAAATGCGCAAACAATGGAGAACGTTAGAGCCTGCATTTCCGCGCCAGAGATTCTGTCACTCGCCTTAGCCTGGACTTTGAGAAAGTCCTGGGCAAAGAAGAGATCGGGGATATGCTCAATGGCTCTACTATTAAATCACTGTCTCAGGTCAAAAGCATAACCCCCAGAATGGAAAAATATTTTCTCAGTGGAAAATCACCCGTCTTAGTGTTCACGGATCTAGTTTTCAACTGGTGTTGGGCTCTCACCCAGCGTAATTAACATCTTACCTGTGGGTGGCTGGTAGAATTGCTTTACACCTCTCTCATCATCCCAACACCTAAGACTTCCTGAAATGCTTTATACAAACAAATAGGAAATGATGTTTTTAAAGATAGACTGTTCAGTCCAGGGCTCTCTGGTAACCCCTCCATTCTGCTCTTGGCATTTATTTTTCTAATTTTTTTTTTTTTTTTTGCGATACGCTTACCTCTCACTGCTGTGGCCTCTGCCGTTGCGGAGCACAGGCTCCAGACGCGCAGGCTCAGCGGCCATGGCTCACGGGCCCAGCCGCTCCGCAGCATGTGGGATCCTCCCGGACCAGGGCACGAACCCGTGTCCCCTGCATCGGCAGGCGGACTCCCAACCACTGTGCCACCAGGGAAGCCCCCTATTTTTCTAATTTAAATGTCAGAAAACAGGCCTACATCACTCATGGGTTTGCTCAAACACAAGCCATGCCAACTTCTTGTAATTACAAGGAGATACAATAGCGGACGTGGAGGAAGCCTAATTAAAGAGTTGGACCTCGCATCCCAGATGGGAAGCCTAGTATGTGGCCTTCTATCAGATCTGAATGGAAATCCTGCTCCGTTGATGATGGATGTCTCTGGGAAACACGCATCCTCCTAGCACCCAAAGGACAGATACTCAGGAAGGCAGAGGAGAGAAACATCCTGCTAAGCCTGAAATTGGAACTAAAACCTGGGGAAAAACACTGATCCCCAATCCAGACACTTGGATTTAATTGGTCCAGGCTGCATCAAGATTCTCTTTATTTGCCAGGTGAAACTACCGACAGCCAAGGTTGAGAACCCCTATAAAAGATTCCTGAGATAATACTCACCCCTGTAATGGAAAATTTAACTAGGAAGTCAGGGTACTGTGGCATGGTCAAGTAACTTACTAGATCCATCAGAACAAAACATAGCAATAATTTACTACAGTACACTATAAAAGCTGACTTTGCTTCCCAAACTGACTGAAAGCTTCAAGAGTGTGTTTTATCTCCAGCTCTTAGGACAGAGCTCTAGACATAGTAAATGTAATGAAGCATTTGCTCAGTCATTAGAAAGATGCTCAGAAAACATCACACTGTCTGTACGTTTAAGCAGAAAGACTCAGACTTTATAGAAACATAAGTTTTCTACAATCCTATAAAGCATTATTCTCAAAACTTTTGTGTGCATGAGAAGCGTATTAATAAATATGTAGGTACCTATGCCTCCCCAGACACAGGAAATTTCAGTTTGATTCAGCAGTAACTTTACACAAATTCCTCCAGTGCCTGGTACAACCCAGCAACAAAATAACAAAATGGCCCAATCTGTATATCTGAGATGAGTATCCACAAACAGCCAGTTAAAGGCAGGTAAGAAAAGGGTCCTTTCATCTGAGCTTCTGAAGCCAAAGTTACATCACAGGTTAGAGGTACCACGGACATACACGAGTTGTGTGTTTCACTACAATTCAACATACGAAGACTGTCCCTCTTACAGATTTAAGATACATAGTGGAGAGTAGGGTGAATGGAATATTCTGGATTCTGTGTAGGATCCTTGGCAGTTAGAGGCAGTGTTTCTGGCTGAAAGCTACACTTTCTACTCAGTGAAGGGAATCCAGATGAGCTCCCTTCTAGAATGCATTGCAGAGCTCGAATTGAAGCTGCATTTCTTGTTACCTTAGGAGCCTCTGCAGGAGCTATGTTTTAGGGAAGACAAGAAAGCAGACAATCTTACGCTAGCAGAAGACATTGGACAGTGCACCATGGCGCAGAGTTCCAATATCTCTGCAAAACAGAAAGGTTCCTTCTTGTAGTTCTCCCTCCAAAGCTAGTATGACCCCAGGGTTTAAAAGGGTTTTTCTTCTTCAAGTCACAGGCTTAGAATTAAATGGTACCATTATACAGCCTCCATCCAAATCCTGGTTTAGTCACGTACTTGCTGTGTGACCTTGAGCAAGTTATTTAATTTCCCTGAATCTCAGTCTCCTCATTTTTGTCCTGGGGAAGGTATTGGTAAACTCATAGAGTTATTGTCAGGATCAAATGTAATTTACCGAGTGCAGTGCTGGTACGTGTTAACTGATAATAATAATAATTATTAAGTTTATAAATATATTAAATAATTATATTAAATTATATATTTTCTTATCATCATCATCATTATCATTATTTCATCTTCCTCACCTCCCTCTGGTCCTAGGCAGAGTTCTTTATGCCCAGTTGTCCAGGTACAATCCCTGTACTTGCCCTATAATTATTTTATTTGAAGGTCTGATCTGTTTTCTCTGTTCTTGTTTGTACAGGACACCACCCAGAATGGTCCCAGATAAAAGCACTAGGTTAGCTTCTGTAACAAATAAAACCCCATATTTTAACAGCTTAACACTTTAAAAGCTGATTTCTCACATAATAGTCCAGAGCTGGTGTTCCTGATGGGCAGGTAGTTTAGTGATTAAGGGACCTGCTCCCTCCACCTGTAGCTCACCAGCCTCTGGGCCTTGAAGGTTTTTGCACTCAGTTGGCAGACAGGGAAATGGAGAATGGAAGAAGCCCAGGCTGTATCTTAAAAAGCCCTGACCCAGAAGTGAGCACCATCCCTTCCAGTCTCCTTCCATTGGTGACAAGTGTCATATGGCCACACCTAGAAGGGAAATGGGAAATAGAGCCTCTGGCTGGGTACCTTTCTGCCAACAATCGCTCCCTACTCTGCAAGGAGAACACTAACTTTTGGTGGATTGTCATCCATCTCTACCAAAGAGCTTTTAGCTAATTTGCAGGAAGGTGAGGCCCTGGAAACCTTCAATTAAAAGGCAAGTTAGAGATCTTCTACAGCAACAAGCCACAATGCAGACCTGCCTCAAACACCCTAGAACAGTGCCAGATCATTGTGAGAAACTTCCAAGCCATCTGTTGTAACACAGAATAAGTGTATGCACATACCTCATCAGACCTCAAACTAAATACATGTAGCTGACCGCAGCTCTGCTTTCTTCGCACTAAATGCACACAGCTCTCCAAACGTTCTTAATGTGCCATGATTTTCAGACTCTTCACCATTTCAGACTCTTCTCTCCACTGAAAGTGCACCATTTGTCATGGTCCCAGAAGTATTTGACCTCTGTCAGATGAATACGATATTCCAGACAATTGACTGGAGATCCCACTAAGCGTCATCTTTCCTAAATTATGCTAACCAGACTCCCAGTTCTTCCTTCACCTCTGGTCTCCTCTTTGTCCTACATTTTAATGTCTTTATTCACATTTTCTCAACCAAAGGACAGCTTTAGCCTCAATTTGTCTGCTCCCAGTGTCATCGACATTCCTGCCAGTCACTTTCTGGTCGATCACCAAATTAGCATTCTTGTATCAAATGCACAAGGGCTGTTCAGAAAGTAAATTTACAAAGTGTTTTTATGAAACTGATTTTAAGGGATGGCAAGTAATCCCTACAAGTATTTAAACAGCAGCTGGTTGCTACTTTCCCACATAATCCAACAGATTCACACATGTGTCATACCACAGGATCAACTTTTTTTATGCCAGCTGAGTAAATTGCAGGGTCCTTGGTTATTAAATCAACTTCCTATCCCATCACTGAACACAAACTTTATTGAGTTCCAGGCTTGTTGCAAATAATGTCTTCAAGAGACAGAATGAATTTTGCTGGAGACTGGGGCACAGTGACTTTTGCACATCTTCAAGTATTGATTTGCTCAGTAATTTGTCCTCTGTGTGTTTCCAGGTCCTCGGGTTACACCCTTTTTCTCCCCTCTGCTCCATTTCCTCTCCAGGACTGGGCATGTCATTCTGATACACTTTCAATTAAAAATGTTCTTGCCAGAAATTTAAACAAGTTGACCATGAAATCCGGCAGCAGAAACCACTCTTTTTTCTCATTAAAAAAATGGAAACACATGTTATAAAAGAACATTTAATGACATGGAAAAATATTCAAGATATATTGGTAAAGGAAAAAAGCAAATTTCTAAAATGCAAATGCTATATGAATTCATATTGAAAAACAGAATGCATAGTGTGTGTGTGTGTGTGTGTGTGTGTGTGTGTGTGCATGTGTATGCTTGCATAGGAAAATTCTAGAAAGATATTCACCAAAGTGTTAGCAGTTACTCTCTTTGGGTGGTGAATTTTCTGGAGATAATTTTTTTTCTTCTACTTTCTTAACTATATTTTCAAAATCTTCTCTAATGGACATTAGAACTTTACTAAAGATAAAACTTAATATTATTTCTCTTAAAATTTAATAAAAGTAGAAATACAACTCTAAACAATTAAACATCACGCCACATGTCCAGAAAAATAAAATTTTTGTATTCAGGGTCTGCATCACTATCTCTTTCCTCTGTGCCTAAAGTTTCTTTCTTGGTGCCTAAAGAAACATTGTTTTGAACTGAATGTTTGCATCTCCCCCAAAATGTATATGTTGATGCTCCAATCCACAATGTGTCTGTATTTGGAGTTGGGCCTTTCTGAAGGTAATTAGGGTTAAAGGAGATCATAAGGGTGGGGTCCTGATCTGATAGGATTAGTGTCCTTAGCTTTTAAAAAAAGAGAGACATGAGAAGCTCCCTCGTGAGCTTGCTCTATCGTGTGCTAATGTGCGCTCTCTCTCTCTCTCTCTCTCTCTCTCTCTTCCCCTTCTGTCATATGAGAACATAGCAAGAAGGCAGCAAGCTACAAACCAGGAGGAGAGGACTCACCAGACACTGAATCTGCAGGCACTTTGATTTTGGACTTCCCAGCCTCCAGAACTATGAGAAAATTAATTTCTGTTGTTTAAGCCACTCAGTCTATGGTATTTTGTTATGGCAGCCCAAGCTGACTAATACAAACATCGTGGTGCAACAAAATCATTTTTATTATCATGCATAAGTATTTAACCTCGTAGTTAATTTTTTGAGCAATCACATCATTTTGGTAACCTTCACCCATGTTATCGAGACATGGAAGAGGCAGCAGTGCTCTTCCCCACACACACAAGTGAATTCCAAATGTTCCTGAACCACTTTTTCTTCTAGGCCTTTTGATTCTTCTCCATACCCAGCTGATGGACATTTCATGCTCATCGTTGGGGCCCTGGTGGTTTACACACAGTCAGTTAAGAATTCAATAGGCATTTAGCAAACGTGGACACAGCTGAGGACACACAGATGGTGGGGATAGCAGGGGAGATTTTTTATTGAATAATTGATGTAGAGGTAGAAATCAAAAAGGCAGGTGGAAATAAAAAGAGTGTGGAAGGTCCTTGATGAGCACATCCTGGTTAATGAAACTCAAAGGTATTTGCTGTAGGCCAGAATGTAGATTCAAGTTAATCAAGCCCAACAGCTCAAAGCAAAAACTCTTCCTAAAGGATCTCCCAGTGACTTCAAAGGTAGAGTTGGGCCATAGGGAAGAGAGGCAAAGAGGTCACAGAATGTGCCTAAAGTTTGCATGGAGGCTACGGATAAGTACTTCTTGAACTTGAACTTGAACTTGAACTGTGGAAGCTGCCGACCACACCTTCTGGATCTCTGCCATCCCAGAGCACAGGGTGGACAGTCCTTCCCACTCCCAAACATTAGCATCCCTCTTAAGTCTCATTGTAACTGGAGTCACTGGGCGCGTTCCTCCAGGCCAAGGGCTCCGGATGCATAAGTGGAAACAAAGTTTATACAGAGCCTCCCTCTCTCCCTCTAGGTTCGGGAACATATGTCAACATGTCACTTTATTAGCAGCTAAACAACAGGGATGAGGGAGTGTGGCGTAAACATGTCATCCCCACCTATTGTTCTGCAGAGTCACAATTCTCCTATGATTGATTATAAAAGGCAGTTATAGGGGAAACTGTGTGAGTCTGCTGAATTAAAACAAACAGTGAGGCATTCAATGGCGAACAGCTCTGATGGATTAAAACGCACTGAAGAAAGACAGCTCAGGCGATGCCTGAATAGACCAAGTCGGAATGAGAGGAATTTCGGCCTGCAATTTCCAGACAGGAGAAAACTGGCAAAGCAACAGAACTTAAGGCTCCTCAGATTTACACTTTATCTGCTAATCAGCATTAACATGCGCGGTAGAGGTATCTCACCAGCTTGTGGCACAATAAAAAAACCGGAAGGTGTTATCACCACAGAATGTGTAATTACTTCAAGCACTGGCTGAAAATTGCAGGGTACTTCATTTCAGAATTTGTATATATTTATTGTTAGAGATAAACTTGTTAAAGTATATCTAATCTAATTTTATGTTATAATTCCTGTTTAAGATAATTTTAGTGTCAGCAAGCCAAGGGCTGAAGTAAATACTGCCATAAATTGTAATACATTAAAATACCGGAGCAATACATCCATTCAGCCATGACTTGACTCGCTTATTGTTTAAAGACAAAAAAAAAGAAAAAATCTCCGATTACATGAAAACGAGAAAGATACCCTGTTGGGTTGCTTCTACCATGTCAGGTCCTACAGCTGATGGAGTCTGCTAACAAGAGACTCCGTCCTTCAGCTCCTTGGAAATGTGAATCACTTTTTAAAAGAACTGTAGAAAAAAAAAAAAAATAGAAAAAAAAAAGAACTGTAGATTTCCGTTTCCCTTAGGTAGAATTTATTATTTTTGTAAGATCTCTTTAAATTGCCCTGTACCTCTCCACAAGGGAAATGCATTAGGACAGATTATTTGGCTTTAAATCATAACTAGGTTAATATTTGTTTTAACTTTTTGAGTTAAGACCTAGTTTAAATTCCTCCTTAAATTGTTAAACAAGACAATTTGGGGCTATGAAAAGGAAACCATACCATGTTTTTCAGTAATATGATACTATGGCAGAGGCTACCAAATCATGCAAAAGCGATTTCTTATTTTCCTACTAAATGGAGGATTATAGCTAGAGCATTGCCTGCATACAGACTGTTCATTTTTTAGCAGCATTCTGTCAAGCCAACAAAACTTGGAAAGATACAGAGATAACACTGCCTCTGAGAAGGGAAAGCTGGATCTAACACTATTTCTGTTCGATAACTAGCAATTTCTCTGCCTTTTTATGCCCTTGTTTCTCCAGAAGAGGAACAAAAAAGGATATACAGGATTGTATGGTTCATAATATTGATGCTACTAGTCATATAGCTTGTTTCTAAGACCTAAAAACCTTTGCAAATTTTCTCTCACTTGTCTGCCTCCTGTTTCCTTGATAAAGGATCCCAGGATCCCAGAGGATGTATCTTACTATGATTCTTTTGGAAAGAGCCCTAGGATTTTAATGTCTGCCCACTGGCCTCCCTGTTGTGTGAAAAATGGTAGAAGCTAATGAGGCCTTGCCTGACTCGGGCCATCTCGTAACGCTGATGGATTGGGTCTCCAAGAGCCTCCCTACATATTGCAATAATTAAGCCATATAGATCGAAAGCCTTGAAACCTTGAAATTCTTTGCCTGGGGAAGCAACCTCACTCAGCACATCCAAAATACAACTGGATTTTCCTTTTCATGGCTGCCTTTAAACTTGGTAAATTGATATTTTATATTTAATGATTCCTAGTGAGAGCTTTGCACAGAGCTCAGCATATAAACAAAACGCAGGCCACCCTGTGATGTGATGGGAGTGGCCAGACTTGAGGTCTTCCCTGATGCTGAGGAACAGGGGCAGGGAAGCAGAAATTTGTGGAGTTTCCTCTAGTGGCCAAAAGCATTGAACAGGGGTGTGGGCCCTGCTGCTCTGGCCAAGGACCAGTTAAGTATTTATAAGATGCTATATTTATCCGATTCTTTCTACGGCTCCAGAAGGTTTGGGAAGGAGAGGACTTTTCTTTCCCGACCTCATTTCTCTCCAGTTGAGCAGTGCTGTGATCTGTGACGTGCCCTCAAACAGCCATCCTTGGTTCTGAAGTTGTTTCACCTCAAGAAACCTGGGTGTTCCCCATTCTCTTGTTGTATGGGGAAAGCATTTGGAATCTTGCTGAATGAAAGCAACTGAAGACAACTTGAAGTCACCATTTTCCACCCCATGTGAAAACAAACCCTCTTCTCCAGCCGGCGGCTTCAATGAAGAATGAACTTGACTGTGTTGATCTGATGCTGAGATGTAATTTTAAGGCCTTTTCTACGGATGCATTTAGATGAAAAAATATTTCCGAAATAAGACTTACCACAATTCATAAGAAGAAGCGTGAGCTATTTGCAGTTTTTTCATCCAGAATCTTACCTTCTGCCTTGCCCTGTGGCATAGCCTGGAAGCCTAACACTGAGCCTTATCTTGGCCAACCCGACATTAATCCATGAAAAGGGAACTAAAGGGATCAGGAAAATTCTGCCACTGGAGACCTCCTGGGGTCCTCCTGTGACAGCTGATTCTGCAGACTCTCTAATGTAAACACTCACACGGCTTTTCTTTCCTCTCATTCAAAGCAGTTTCCATATTTGCATTTTGGTTGATAATATTATTTGTAATACTTTTATTACTCTAATTTGAAACGTTACTTAAAATTATTTCTGTGAGCCCTTAGAAGAGCTTCATAGCCTGACCTTCAAAAACTCACTGTACAAATGTCAAAGTTGAAGTTCAGTGATTTATCAGTCAGGAAACAGGCACACTCAAGGCATACTCCAACAGGGAACTTGAGGAGAGCTTTTAGAAAGGGATGGGCTACAAAGATGCAGGAAGAATTCACGTGAAGCCCACTGAAGCTCTCAACAGCCAGGAGCTCATGCCACCCTCGGCTGGTGGCGTGAATTCATCCAGAGCTGTAGGAAAGCGCCGTCTTCTCCTCCACACACAGGAGCTGTGGTCCATAGTAGAGAAACAAAGAATGGGCAGCACAGTAGAAGGCAGCCAGAGGAATCAACGCCCTGAACACACTCTCCTGCCCTATCCTCTCCTGCTGCTGCCTCCGCAGGCCAAGCTCAACTAGAAGCCAGAAGGCAAGGGAATCTGGATGCTGTTCATACACATCAGCCCCCCAGGGCACAGAGCAGGGTGAAGGAGGTGCAAGGGGGACCTGGAGGGGCAAACAGAGACTGCCCAGCACAGGTGGGTAACTCAAGTCACTTAACTTATCAGAAGAAATGCTTGATGGAAACAAGCAGGCTTCTCATGAGTTCCTGGACTACTGTAATGCCCACCAGTAAAACAAACTCGTTACCACTTTCCACTTCTTATGGATTTTCATAATAGTCCTCAGAGGCCAACAACTACTGTTAACTACTGTTGTCACCAACATCTTAATAGAAACACATATGTCCCGGTTGTACATATGTCCAAACACGCTAAGTGGTCTTTTAAGTACCTTTTATCAAGAACTACTTTTACAGTCTCTTAATTATTTCCTGATAGTTTCTATGTTCCTTTATGACAGTGCCTTGTTAACCATGCATTATAAGGAAGTTCTATATCTTTGTGATTTCAGGCATGATTTTATCATCCTATAGTTTTAGTAATAGGGCCTATTTTTTCTCATTTTTTAAATATTACTCTCTGGGTTTGTTTGTTAGACATCCTCTCCCCTACTTTAATGCTTTGCCATATGATCAACTAACTTTCTCATTTTCTCCCTGTCCCTGACAACCTAGGTTAGATCTACCAAAGACCATTTTTTCCACTCTTACTATCAGTGACTCTTCTGAGAAGATACTTCTGTAATCAAAGCAGTGACATATCTCCTCTTATGCTGCATCTTTTTGCTTTTAGCTTAAAAATCAGAATCAGGGATATACTGTTGATTCAACCTATAATTTCAGCCTGGAATGGCTTCACATTGTAGATGTTGAGTAACCCTCACTCAGACTCACCTGGATCTGCTCTTTGAACTGAATTTCTACATCTGAGGGGTTAACATTCTTAGTGGATAAAAGTAATTCCAATTTCCTCATGGGCAACCCTTTATTCAGTAAAATGGGTAATTTAAGTTACAATAATACACACTTTTTTTCTGTAGCTTGATAAAACTATTTTAATTTTAGATGAAAAAGAATGTGACCAAGAAATACTTTTATTTTCTCCAGAATTGGACTTAGTACTATATATATATATAGAATCCCAGTGTCATAGAAAAATGGGAAAATATCAGCCTTGGAGTCACATAACCCTGGGATTGAGGCCCCACTCCTTTGCTAGTACTCATGATCTTGGGCGAATTGTTTAACCTCCAAACTTCCTTTTCCTTGACTATAACCTCATTATATGAATACCTGGTTGGTGGTAGATTTTTATGTTTATTAAAAGGGATAATGAGAGTAAAATGCCTGGGCTGCGATACCTAATAGATATTAGTAACTGTCTCCCTCTGTTTTCTTCCTCTCTCCCTACATTGATGCCCCATGTTGTTCATGGTGGTATCTGCTCTAGACCAAGTCCTCAGCCTGGGGCTATACCTGTCCTTTGCATTACATAATCCCTTATATTCCGTTCCAGCCCTCTCTTTTACTCTTTCTATTTGTTCCTACTGCTTTTTCCTATTCCCTTTCCTCTTCCCATGTCTATCAGAGCTAACAGAATTGAAGACCCATAGACTGGTCAACTAATTTAACATGTGAACCAAGAAGGAATAAGATAAGAGTGACTGATAAAGACTGTAGAAAACTGAGAATGTTCTGTCTAAAAATACTCTAAACACAACACACACACACACACACACACACACACACACACACACACGATCTGCAAAGCAAAATACATCAGCCGGTTGAATTTGGCGTATGGGCAGCCATCTTGTGTACTTGCCTTCCAGAAGAATCCATAGATAAGCATTGTTCCCAAATCTCAGGTATCATTGTGCTGCTGATACCCGAATTTGAATTATAATTATGAGAAGTTTTCTTATAAAACTCTCTTCCAAAAAAAAACAAAAAACAAAAAAAAAAACAAAAACTCTCTTCCAAAAGCATTTGCATACGATGTATAAGAAATCATGGACCCCTTGGTGGATATACAAATGTAGTAATCAAGGTTTATGTGCTTATTTATCTCCACCAAAAGAGCTATAGGTACAAGTGGGTGCCTTGCACAGTGCTTGTCAATGTAATCATTCTATAATTATTTCTGATAAATCAGTAAAGCCAAAGAATCATTAGAGGACTCCCTCTAAGGGCAATATCAACAAGTTCTTGGACAAATGGATTTGGAGTGTGGCTACTAGAAATGGGTTGGTTTCTCACTCAAAGATCCAGTGCACTCTGGGATGCAGTGAAATGATGTCAAGTTCTATAAGCAGCATCTATAACTACAAACTCAGAGCCAGACTCTTACATGTGTACCATGTGGAAAGGAATATGGGTCTTACACCTGTGGTGTTTGCTTTTTTTTAGACAAATATGCAAACTGATAACAAGACCATCTGCTTCTTCATCCTTAGATATAAAAAATGACTACACGTGCAGAGAGCTAATCATTTCACTCCCTCTAACTGCTTGTCTGATTTCATAAACATCTTTGTTCATTTTAATAACGATTGCTTTAGAATTTTCTGATCCTCAGCTTTGTTTATATGTTCTTAACCCCCTAATAATGAAAAACTATCAAGTGAATCTCTTCAGTTACAACTTCAACAGCAATAACAAAAAAAGCTTTCTTAGAATTGAAATCCAGATTTTCATCCTTCCATTATGTCGCTTTACAGGAATTATGGGGGCTAATATTTGAAGGCTCCAAATGCAAACAGATGAACAAGGATGAGTCAGTATTTCTGACAAAGTTAGAACCCTTAGAGAGAAAGCCCTGTGGCCACTTCAGCTTGCTTCATTTCTTCACTTGGCTTTTGCCAGTTTGGAACTGCTCCAGTTCTGCCTACAATTCCTGCCATCTTGAACCGAAGTGGCTGCAGCCAATGTCTTTGACCTTCTGCTCATCCCCAACCGATTACAGTAGAAGGAATCCCCTTTGATATTAGTTTTAACAAGACTATATAGAAATTTTTCAAAAGGGGATCTTAACAGGAAACCAAGAGTAAAGAAAACCAGTAGAAAAGTATAGACCTCAAAACATTTGCAGAACACACGAGTGTTAACTGAAGCTAAGTGTCATAGCCAGGCATAGCTGGTGCAACTGGTGAGACACCCACCATCTGTATTTTTTCCTCACCTCCACCCTATCTATTAAAGAGTCTGCGATGCAGAAAGGAATAGAGTTCTGGAATCCTGTAAATTACCCCGGCTAAGCTAGTGATGGCGGGGCTTTGGTTAAGTCAGGTTAAGAGATTTATGTTTTATGTTCATTGTCATTTTCACTTAGTTTTCAAGCCCATATTACTCTGAAAATAAATGTAAACCTTACCTTTGTTAAAATAAAGGAGAAGGGAGCTCCAGGTTCAGATAAGAGAAGCAGTAGGATCCATCTAGAGTGGTGGTCTGCAAAATGGATCTGTTCACCCTAGGGGGTGATGCATAAGGAAACCTGAGAACATGTATGTTTGCTTTATTTTATGCTTTCAACAATTTGTTTAGCTTTTTCTTATGTTTTAAAACATATGTAATATGCAATCCAGTGGAATATGTATATAATGTTTAAATAAACACCCATATGTCAGTTCAGAGACCACTGACCACAAAGATCCATAATGTGGTGGCTTCCATGGCAACTCAGGATCCAGGGGAAATTGTGTGGAGCTAGAACAGATCAGAAGGTGAAAACCCAGGCAGGAATGAGTCAAAACACCTGATATGCTGGTCACTTCCTTTCTGGTGTTTCCTTTATACCACATTTCTGGCCTCTGTATGATGACATCATGTTAAGGGCACACGCTTTGCAACCAGACAGACCCTCCGTATTTTCTCTGTGAACTTGGGCAAGTTCCTTATATTTTTACACCTAATTTTGTTTCTATAAAAATGGGATTTGTGATACCTATATCATGTGGGTTACTGTAAAGACTAAATAAGATAATGTATTGATACATAAAATGCTTAACATATTGCCTAGTATGTAGTGAGCTCTCAATAAATGATGCTGTATTTTTCTTCCTCTGACTCAACCACCATCACCCTTCGTCTGACTTCAGCTGAAGTCAGCTTAGTCATCACCCCTTTTGAAAACCAATTTCAATCACCTACTGACCTTCATCGTCTGTGCCACCCTGAAAAGCCCTAGTGTAGCCCCTGTCCACATTATATTGTCATCTTTGATATTTGTCAGTCTTCTTTCAACCTACTCATTTCTCCCACTAAAGCCACCAGATTGGTTTCCAAAAGGGCTAGATCCATGTCATTTATCTCTGAACGGGCAGCACTTAACCGGTGTCTGATACCTTACGAACAGTTTAATGAATGATGGCTGAACGAATGATTGCTAAATGAATGACTGCTGAATGAATGAATAAATAAATTTGCCCCAGTTTCTTTATCCTCAATTTTTTCCACCCTCCCACTGATCCATATGGATCATTGGTCCACTATTTTACTAGTTTCTGCCTGCATGTTTCATCACTGCCAAACTTCCTGCCTAGTTCTGAGCCATCTGCCCACCGGTGAGAGAGGTGGCCGAACAGTTTTCACTCCACAGGACTCAGGAGCAAAAGCAGGCAGCTGTGATTGGAACTCATCTCTGTCTTTGAAACCTAAATGAAGCTATCATTGGCAGGATCCAGGATGTGGTGAGCCTTGTTCACGCTCAGAGCAGCTTCTGTCTTCCCTACGATTGTAGGTTTACACATTATATAATACAAGAGTGACAGTGGAACTGCCATGTTCTCTCTGAGAGCAATCCAATTTGTTTACCATAATGAAGCTGTGTCATTATCTACTGATTTCACTCTGTGGGAAAATTATTTCCTTCTGCAAGATCCCTGTCACTCAGAGGATTTTAAAAATGTATTAGTCATGTGTGGGAAAACATGCAACCTAAGTATTTTCCTTCCTCTAATCAGTTCTTAGGGCAAAGTGCAACTTGCAGAACATCAGTGAGGAGAAGAAACTCATCCATATGAAGAGAAACTCCTCCCCCTAAGTTGAGGGACTAGGGGAGGAATGGTGTAGGGGAGCTGGTCACTTCCATACAATGGACAGACAAGTGCCCATCTCCCCAACTCCCCTCCACTACTGCTCTGACCACGGCCCTAACCAGATGACTTTAAGCCTGGACAAGGGTTGATCCAACCAAAATGAAGCTCTGAGGATGGCTTATCCCTAAATCTTACTTTTAGGAACTCACAATGAACCTAAGTTTCTAGAATAGTCCTCCGTATTCCCCAACCCTCACAAGTATCAATAAGGTTTCCCTGAGTGAATAGCCTTTTAGCCCTAAAAAAATAGTGATTTCTGCCCATGGGGAGAAAAACTTTCCTTCAGACTTACCGAAGTACCATGTTGATTACAACTTATTCATATTATTTAACAGCCATGTTATAAAGAAAACAGAGTTAAAATTACCACTTATCACCAAAGGTAGAATTATGCTAATATTTTTGGTATGATTGATGATTCTAATCATGCTTGTTTCATGGGGAACCCTCTGAACTAAAGAAAAGATTTTGTGAAAAAGATGTTGATGACTTGTGGTGACTTTTAAATAAGGTAACACAAGAAAAAAAAGAGAGAAAAGTTGAATATGCATAAAATTCTTCAAGTGTTTTATTTTTTAAATGAAAACTATTCTGTGAAGATTAGATAAATAACAGCTTCAGTAAAATCAACAAAGAAATGAGCAATATACCAAATGGAAGTTTCTTCACTTTATAGAGAAGTCACAAAATCTGCTCCATTGGATAACTGCCAAATTCCTCCCCAACTTTTCCCAAAGTTAATAAACTATAACCTGCCAGGTATTCCAAAACTGTAAACTATGGCACTAAAGTGAATATTTCTACCCTGTACATGTGGGTTCCTTGGGCTCTTTCCTCTCTAAGGCATGACTGTTTTGGTCATCCTAAACACATTTCAATGTTTTTTAACCCAAAGACATAACTGGCTGCTTTTGTACATATTTGTTCAAGAACAAACATTAGCTGGCATTGCAATACTGCTCTGATAGTAGATTATGCGCACTACTACTTGCCAGAATGGTTTCACTGATTATACATGCATTTATAGATATACACATATGTGTGTCCATACACAGACAAGTAGAATTTTATATAGAGAGACTCTGTGTATAGGAAAATGAGAACTTTATTTGCTTGTGAAATGTGCCAAAATATTAAAATTAGATAATTCAGCCAAGTTTATTTTAAAGCCAAGTTATTTTAAAATAACTTTTAAAATTCATGCAAAGTTGATTCACTTTCTTGAGAATCTCAAAAGAATCCTGAGTCAATCGCAGTTTCACAGACAATCTATTTGGTCCTTAAGAATGCAGTAGAAAGAAGAGGAAGAAGAAGAAGGGGGGTGGGGAGAAGGAGGAGAAAATGAGCCACAGAAGGAAAAAACAAGTAGAAACGAATCAGTGCAAATTTACAGTAAAAGGAAATTATAATATTTCTTAACTGTCTTGATTCTCCTCTTTGCTCAGAGAATCGGAGACCAGGTCTTTCAGGTTCCCTAAAATTCACCTAATTTCCTAACACAGACATTATTTGAAGGAACTGACGCCCAGCCATTAATATGTCATGGAAATGGGGCTAGTTGGATTAAATCCCCAGAAGGTATTCCTACTCCACCTCACCCCACATTCTCCTTGAGAACTTCCCTCGTCCCTGCTATTCATCTTTCCTCTCCAGACCTGCATCACACACTTTCACCTGGTTTACGATGTTTCCCATCTTACTAGGTAGGGATTATTTTTATATTGTTGCTCCAGCAGGACTAAGGGAACAATCCCACTTGTAAAATCTGGGTCGTTTCAGCTTTATAAGCCATGGAGCCATGTCTGCCTCCTTGTAGGAGCTAAATAAATGCCTACTGCATTGAGAAATTAATATTGTTAAAAAAAAAAAAAAGGGCTTCCCTGGTGGCACAGTGGTTAAGAATCCGCCTGCCAATGCAGGGGACACAGGTTCGAGCCCTGGTCCGGGAAGATCCCACACGCTGCGGAGCAACTAAGCCCATGCGCCACAACTACTGAGCCTGCGCTCTAGAGCCCGTGTGCCACAACTACTGAGCCCGTGTGCCACAACTACTGAAGCCCGTGCGCCTAGAGCCCGTGCTCCACAACAAGAGAAGCCACTGCAATGAGAAGCCTGCGCACAGCAACAAAGAGTAGTCCCCGCTCGCCACAACTAGAGAAAGCCCGTGCACAGCAACGATGACCAAAGGCAGGCTAAAATAAATAAATAAAATAAATAAATTGAAAAAAAAAAAAACTGGAACTGCAGCTGAGATCTGTGTCTTCAGGTGGTGTGGTCCACTGAACTCATTCATTGCCATCAGCAGCTGTGGTTCTGTGATGCTAAAAGTGAGCCAAAGATCAGTCAGGATTGCAGTGCTGACTAATACATTTTCAGTACAGTTGAAACGGCCCTATTCTTTAATAGCAACATCCTTCCTCATGTCAGTATCTTCATAAATTAGATTTTACCTGCCCCAAATGAATTTTACCAAGAAAGACCACTGTCATTGATCAGTTGCTAGAATAAAAAAACATAGTGCTACAAGAGCTGTAAATAGAGTGCATTAATCTATTCACTCATTCATTCCATTGATTATCCTTCTGTTTGTTTCTTTGTTTATATTTATAGTAACCAGGTGCACAGAATTGCATCAATCCTAACCCTCAGTTCATAACATGCCATCATCCTTGTCTCATGCATGGTTCTATTTCATCTACTTTTATTGGTGGTTTGTTCTAATAACGCATGAATTCCCATAATCCCAACATTCAACCACAGAACCAGAAAAGTTACAGTAACTTACATCTAAGTATCCCCTCCCCACTTGTTCCTCTTCTCTTCCACTCTGTGGGTTAGACATTTTATAGATGACAAAACTGAAAGCAGTCAAGAAATTTGACCAGGGGCTTCCCTGGTGGCGCAGTGGTTGCGGGTCCACCTGCCGATGCAGGGGACGCGGGTTCGTGCCCTGGTCCGGGAGGATCCCACATGCTGCGGAGCGGCTGGGCCCGTGAGCCATGGCCGCTGGGCCTGCACGTCCGGAGCCTGTGCTCCGCAACGGGAGAGGCCACAACAGTGAGAGGCCCGCGTACCACAAAAAAAAAAAAAGAAATTTGACCAAAGTCACACAGTGACAAGAGTAGGTGGGACCTAGACTTTCTGCTTCCCAGCAAAATACTCTTCCTTCTACCCTCTTCTGTACCTTCCCCAGGCCCACACCCACAAACAAGTGATGGTCATCAACCTACAGTCTTTTTGTAGGGAATTGGAATTGTGCCTTCCTTATTCAGCTATTTTTCTCATAAATGTGCAAGAGAAATGCTATAGGACAAAGCAATCTTGGAAGAACTCTCCTGGTGTATTTGCAATTTCAATCCCTGGCTTTATTTTGCATCACATGTTATATAAAGGTATCTTAAAGACATGCTGCAAAGTGTATTTTTAAATGGTTCTGTAGGCACTCTCTTTTAAAGAGGACACTTCTTTCCATCGTTCTTAATTATGTCTGTCCTCCCATTGTCACGTTTATTATTTGAAATCTCTTCCTCAAAGATGTTAGCAAACAGTCCGGAAAGATAGCAGTTTAAAGCCATCTATTCCTCTAGAACCAAAGGAAATCAAGTTTATTCTATTCATCCATCCCTGTGGGCGTTAATAAATCCCCTTCATTCATCTTATCGCAACTAGAAAGGCTCCTGGTGATGCCCTCGTACGCATACAACAAAACCGCTTCCTCAGCTTTACCTCAGCCCTGAGCTCTCTCCCCACCACTGTCATTTTTCGGTTCATAGTCTTCCACCAAGAACAGTCCTCCTTAATTATTCTCCATAATTCATAAGTAATCCCTGGCATGGTACAAAGGAATGAAATAGAAAGGTTCATTTGAAAACATGGGGCCTTATGAACCATTGCATTTCAGTACCTTGAACATCATCAGCATTCCGATGGATTTCATCTGGGTTTCCATTTTCAACACTAGTACTGCACGTACAGGAGGCATAAAAATCTGCTGTTAAATGCAGCATTGCTCTGCACTCGTTAAGGAAGTGTTGCTCACTAGCCACTCACAGCTAACTCAATCTAGGGCATCACCTGGGTCCTCTGACATCCGGCTCCATGTCTTTCTGGCCTCCACAGGTTGTGGAAGCCCTCACAAAGCACCTGCAGTCCCCAAGCAACTGTGAAATTGCCTTGGATTCCCCAGAGCTTTCCAGGCTCATGTGGGCCTGAGTAAAGGGGGCAGGCGAGTGTGCCAAGCAGCCGGGTTTTATTCTGGCATTTGCCAGAAGGGAAATTGCTAAAATGTGTTAGGGCCCCCTCAGGAGAGTAAAAATCTCACACTGCCTTTAGTTTTTATCCCTCAGCTAAAATCAATGTTTTCTAAAAGAGAGAAGCTTTTAATACTCTTACAAGAGTTTCGCTTCAGGTCCAGCTTCTATTAATTAAGCACATACTTTTGGCAAGAGTTTTAAATAACTTCGTTCCCATAGCAATCAGCTATAAATCATCTTCACGTCACATTTGTGGAAACTGGGGCTGGGGGACTGAATGGCCTGTGGAGGTCACACAGCCTACCTGGGACTCTAACTCTGTTCTGTGTCACATCCTGTGTCACTGCCATCCTCTGATCCTGCATCTGCAGGGGGAGAGAGATGAGGATAAGATGAAAAGCGCTGTGGCTGAGTCCTATGTGGAGGTGTGTAATTCACTCACTCATCCTTTCAACAAATATTTATTGAGAATCTGCTATGGGCCAGGCACTCTTTTGGGTGCCAAAGACACAGTGAAGAGCAAAACAGACAAAACTCCCTGCTCTCAAAGAATTTATGTTTACTGTGGTCACAGTCAACAAACAAGATGCAAAAACGTAAAATATATAGCATATTAGGGATCATTAAGTACTAAGGAGAAAATATAAAACATTAATTATAGAAGAGGGATATGAAATGTCATGAGTTGGGAGGAAAGGAAATTTTGGGAAGAATAGACAGGGAAGCCACTGAGAAGCTGGCTTTTTCGGTATTTTTGGCATTACAGTTGCATTCGATGACCTTATTGGTACTTGCTCTTTGGGATTGTTGTACGGAGCCCCATCACTTCGTTCCTAGGAAATACATTGTAAGAACTTGTTTCTTCATTGTGTAAGAACACATTGTAAGATAATAAGAACATCATCAATTTGATAATATTAATCAACTGTCCCATTATTTGCAAATCGATTTTGCCTTGGCTGGTGACTTCTGATACATCTAAGGACCAAAAGCTGTGGTTGTGGTTTGGACAGTTCTTGGTTATTGTACAGAGGGTGGTAGACAAGCATGAGACTATGGGGTCACTCTTCAGTCACATTCTGATGGTCCCCATTAGCAGCCTGTCACTTTCAACATATTACACATCTTTTCTGTGCATTTGAAAAAGCCGTAAGATAGAGACCTTATTAGTACTCACAATATAGGACTGCTATGAGGATCACATGAGAGTAACCCAGACAAGTCTACACTCAGAAAGGGTCTGGGATGTAATTTATACATGTAATGAACATGTACAAATGTTAATTAATATGAGACATTACTTTTGATGACATAGTCATTAAAAATAAGCAAAGAGGGACTTCCCTGGTGGCGCGGTGGTTAAGAATCCACCTGCCAACGCCGGGGACATGGGTTCGAGCCCTAGTCCGGGAAGATCCCACATGCCGCGGAGCAACTAAGCCCGGGCACCACAACTACTGAGCCTGCGCTCTAGAGCCTGCGAGCCACAACTACTGAAGCCCTGGCGCCTAGAGCCGGTGCTCCGCAACAAGAGAAGCCACCGCAATGAGAAGCCCCTGCACCACAATGAAGAGTAGCCCCCGCTCACCACAGCTAGAGAAAGCCCAAGCGCAGCAACAAAGACCCAACGCAGCCAAAAATAAATTTAAAAAAAATTATTTAAAAAAATAATAAAGGGGCTTCCCTGGTGGCGCAGTGGTTGAGAGTCCGCCTGCCGATGCAGGGGACACGGGTTCGTGCCCTGGTCCAGGAAGATCCCACATGCCGCGGAGCGGCTGAGCCCGTGAGCCATGGCCGCTGAGCCTGCACGTCCGGAGCCTGTGCTCCGCAACGGGAGAGGCCACAACAGAGAGAGGCCCGCGTACCGCAAAAAAAATAAAAAATATAAATATAAATAAATAAATAAAATAATAAGTAAAGATACAGTCCTATTTCTTTAAAAGAACACTGATGGGAGCATGGATCTGGTATGGCAAATATCCAGCACTAAGGAAATGTTTTTAATTTATGGTGTGAATATAAAATAAAAAGGCAGATTTTCTTAGAAAAAGAGTTTTAAAGGCAATTCCATAAGCACCTTGAAGCATAATTGACCTCAGTTCAGGATTTTGAAGAATAACGCTCATTAGGACACAGGAATAATTGTTGAGGTGGTTATTTTTCACTAGTTAAAAAAAAAAGAGCAAATTCATCAGAGTAGGGACCGCATATTACCATCATCTGTATATTCCTGGCCTCCAAGGCAAAGCTCACCAGATATATATGAAGAGACCCAGGAAATGTCCAATGATAGCTGGTGTCTAAGCATGGCATGCCCTAGCCTTACACTAGGTCTGCAGTTTTCAGACTGTGTTCCAGGTCACCCCCGGGGTTCCACAAAGATGCCTTGGGGGCTATAACTAGATGAGGGCAAGGCCCCGAGAGCAGGCTTCTGGACTTCTGCCTCTGCTTCAATCACCCCTGCAGTTCCACTTTCATTGATTTTATATACTAGATCCCATGTCAGAATTTATTAATTTTTTAAAGTCATATTGCTTTAAAAATTTTTGAATTGTTTAAAAATCAATACCCTATAACTAGCACATTACTCTATAACTAGTATGGTTTCCATACTAACATGCTTTCAGGATCTCACCCAGTGCCTGCCCATTAATAGTTATTCCATGACTATTTGCTAAGTGATTGGATTACTCTGGAAAACTGTAATAAACACACAAAACACAGCTAAGGTGGAAATCAAATCTATCCACCTTTAACCAGCACAAGCAGCTATGAATTTAAAGTGGACAGGATGGCTAAGGATAAGGATTGGAATCTAGAAGATTTTATTTACTGTTTTCAATCACTCAATCCAGTCAAAATATTAAGATGAGAGAGAAGCAATGTAAAGTAGGTGAACAGATAATTAGTTAAAAGAGGAAAAAGAAGCACAGACTCTGACGTCAGTCAAATCTGGCCTGAAATTCTTTGTTAGTTAGGTAACTTTGGCAAGTGGCTTAATCTAGCTAAGCCTCGGTCTAGCCGTAAAGCGGGGATAACAACAGGAACTGTTTCATTGGGTTTTGTGCAGATTAAATAAGATATTCCATGGAAAGTTCTTAGGATGGTGTGTGATACATAGAAAGCACTCAAATGTTAGCTGCATATATATATACACATACATACTCTCTCTATATATACACACTGTATATATATATATATATATATACCCACTCTATGTGTATATACACACTATATAAACAGGTGCACACACTAAGTGAATATATGTATACATATATATTTCATTAGAATTTGAAAACTGAGGAAGATATTAAAAATCATATAATCCTGTGATTTTTAATAGGTGTTTATTAGCAGCAGGACCCTTCCTTCAAATACATGGAAGAATCCCAATGTGTGGATTCTCTGGTGCAGTCAAGAGGTTCGAGGGCCCATTTCCCCCTTCCCACCCCCTCCACGCACGCACACGCATGCACCGCACGCACGCTATCTCACCAGCCCAACAAACACTCTCTGTCTTAATTTCTCTTGCTAGCACTCAGCAAGACTCTAAGGCTCTTTGGAAAAGCCTTAACCGTTAATCAAATCCAATTTCCTCATGTGTCAACAGCATAACCAGGCCCAGAATAATGAAGATATTTGCCTGACGTTTATGGAATACCCAAAAAGAACAGCTCCTATTTATTGATAGTTAACTACACACCGGGTACCATGTTGAGCAGTTTACCTACATTATTCTAATTTTTTCAACAGCCTTGTGAATTAGGTAGTATCATCATCACCATTTTACACATATGCACACTTATTAAATAAAATGGCCCAGGTCCTAGAGCTAGGTCGTTCAAGAGCCTGGATTTGAACCAGATTTGTATGATTCCACAGCCTCAGTTCTATTGCCTCTGACCTGTACACTTGGCATCTTGATTCCCTATTTCAACTTAAGTCCTGCCCTCATGTTGATCCAGATCCCCTTCTTTTCATTGGAGAATATGGAAGTCCTTCTCTCTGGTTCATAAAGGACTCAAGGCACAGTTTTCCTAGGTCTGATGCCCCAGCCAGGGAATGTAAGCCATGTCTACCCAATCAGTACTGTTGGAGTCAACCCAATCAGCTCATGGGAAGCATGCTGTGAAACCTTGTTTAAACATTTGATTTTGGAGAAAATGAAGCAACAAGAGAGAGGGTCACCTAAAGTTTTCAGCTCTCTCCCGGCCATTTTGGTTTCCTTTCAAGAATGGCTCACTGTCTAAAGAACAAACATCACGTTCCCCTGACTTGCAGAGAGCACTTCTATGATCAAGTTCCCAAAGAGCAACCAAACAGTCTTGGAGATGGACTCATCTAGTTGTGCTCCCTTCCCATGAGCCCCAATAAAATAGGCATTTGCTACCATACTTAAAAGTCCTTATTAAATCATAGAAGACAACACAGGCATCCATGATTAAAAGCAAGAGTACTACTGTGATATTGGGTTTTCCTGAATGAATGAATAACACTGTTAGCAATATACTTCCTTGACTGTTTGTGTTTCATAACTCTTGCAGGCAGTTATGCCTGTAGGGTAACTTAACATTTCACTCACTTATTTATTACAAATTTTTAAGCACTTACTTTGTGCTAGGCCCTGAGCTAGAAACTGAATATGAATTTTTTTAATACAAAATTCTCTATTACTTGAGTGTTTACCAGGGTTCAGGTACTATGCTAAGTGCTTTTCATATATTCCTTCATGTAACTCTCAAAACTGGGCTTGAAATTGGTATAATCCCTGGTTTACAGATGAGAAAACAGAGACTTATCAAGCTAAACATTTTGCTCCAAATCCCACAGCTATTTAGTAATGGTACTGGGAAACTTTGAATCAGAACGGGTTTTTTTTGTGTTTACTGAATGACCCCAGTGGTGTTTGACCCCATATGGTGCTTACCTAATGACCTCAGTGATGTAGACATCACAGAGTTCTTTGGAAATACAGTAGAGATTTTGACCTTTAAGAAGTCTATTGCTTAATTTTGTAGATCAGTGGTTCTCAAATGAGGGACATTTTGCCCCCAAAGGGACATGTGACAATGTTTAAAAGCAATTTTACGTTCACAATTGGGGGTGTGAGGATGCTACTTATATCTAGCAGGAGGAATCCAAGGATGCTATTAAACATCCTACGATACAGAGGACATCCTCCTGCAACAAAGTATTACCTGGTGCAAAATATTAGCAGAGCCAATGTTGAGAACCATTGTTACAGATAATACAACCCATAGAAAGTGAAAATCAACCAATAATGTACAAGTTGAATTATGTAAAGGCACTGCGGGGAAAAAATATTGGATTATGGAGAATGGCTCAGAGAGGAAAGCTTTGGAATTCACGGGCTAGAATACAAGCTTTGCAGTTGAACAAACCTGTATTTGATCCCAAGTCTGACCTTAACTGATGGTGTCGCTTTGGCCAAGTCTCAGTGTCCTCATCTTTCAATGGAAATAACAATACTGACCTTGCAGGAATATTATACCAACTGAGATGATGCATAAATTACCTATGTCACCCCCAAAAGTGATAGCCACTCTGGAGGGGTTTTACTTTTCCAAGTTACAAATCATATTGAAGTGACTAAAATAAATAAAATAGTGGGAGTGGGTTTAGTATGATGAGGTTATGTCAAAAATTTTAATGATATGAGGAGTCACCATGTGGTCTCTCAAGCTGATTGCTGCCCAAAGAGTTGCATTCCTGGACAAGCCCAGAATGAGAGTCCAGATGCCTGCAGTCTCACCGATACCCTTGGCCCCCTCATGTTCTTGGTCAGTAACTGGTATAGACCGGATGTTTGTGTCCTCTCCATCCCCTAAATTCATCTGTTGAAGCCTAATTCTTGATGTGATGGTATTAGAAGCTAGAGCCTTTGGGGTGATTAGATCATGAAGGCGGAGCCCTCATAAATGGGATTCATGCGCTTATAAAAGAGACTCCAGAGAGTTTCCTCGACCCCTTTCACCATGTGAGGACACAGCAAGAGGATGGCCACTTATAAAGCAGAAAACAGGTCTTCACCTGACACTGAATCTGCCAGTGCCTGGATCTCGGACTTCTGAGCCTCCAGAACTGTGAGAAGTAAACTTCTGCTGTTTATAAGCCAGCTAGACACTCAGGTGGTCTGCTGTAGCATCCCAAATGAACCAAGACACTTACTTCTCTCCTTTAGGCCGCTACACAATTCCTGAGTTGTACAATTCCACATATCCCCTTTGATTTAAAAACCGGGGTAACATACAATCTGAATGAGGACACTGAAAGCTTAGTCATTTTCCACGAAAGCAGTTCCTACCTGTCCTTCCTTTCTCCACTTTTCTCATTCCCCAGCATGCCATTCTTTCCAATGTGATTTTTTTTCTTAACAACCTTTTTATTTTGAAATAATTTTTTAATTACAGGAGGTTGCAAAATTGCATAGAGTTCCCATATACCTATCCTTCATCCAGTTTCCCCTGATGGTTACATCTTGCCTAAACCTTGTTACGTTTGTCAAAACCAATAAGTTAACATTGATACAATGCTATTAAGTAATCTACAGACTATATTCAGATTTCATCAGGTTTTTCATGATGTCCTTTCTCTGTTTTTATACAACCCAGGAGTCAAACATCCCACAAACTCCAGTGAGATCTGTATCCTCAGAGGATCCACCAGAGTAACCCTGAAGCCAACCAAAGATGAGTTCAGAACTCCCCAGACAGATTCAGGCCCAGGTCAGAGTCCAAAGGGTACGATGGATTAGGCCCTGGGGTCGAGGATGAGGTTTAGGTTCCCTGAAGATGTGGCAGAAACCAACTTGCTGGGTAGGCGAGGTCACACCAGGGCCCAATGCGGCAACTGTAAATTTTTTTTTTCTGGGAACCTTCAAATGGTCCCACTTTCCTGAAGAAAGGAACCTGGAATATCTGGGACTTGTTGATGAAGCACTTTCGAAATAATCCTCCTACGTGAGTCTGAACACGTCGCTTTGCGAATCAAGAGATGGCAGCTGGCCCTTGATAAGCAGTAGATGGGCTTCCATTGCTCTCAGCTGCACACACACACAGGGCCCAGCAGGGCCTGGCCTGGCCATGGTCTTGCACCAACTTATCTATCATCAGCATAGAACCGGCTCGGTCCAGGCTCCACACACTGGGCCCTGCTCTTCTGCCTGGGCCCAGCCAACTCAGCTTGGAGCACGTTTGGTCACTTTTTGTAAAACACTTACTGAGATCTACCATTTCTCCGTGCCATGACCTTTCTATCACATCTAAAGTGGGAATTTGCCTCTCTTTTCACTGAAGAGGAAAATTTTCCTGCATTACATGTGTTCCTGACATATCCTGCTCTCTCGTGCGCTACAGGAAAAAGAACAGTAAAATCAGACAAGCAAGTGTCACTCTAGGACCCATCACCTGCTGAGTGAGCTGGGCTCACAGCCTTACGCTTCAGCATCTTTCTCTGAGACGTGGAGCAAATTGTACCTGTCTCAGAGGATTGCTTGGAAAATTAAATAAAGAAGTGAAAGAATATTTTTCAAGGTCCTTGCTTAATGTCCAGGACTCGGAAGGCACTCAATAAATGGTGGTTGCCGTTGTTATTGTTGTGATTATTATTGCGGTTGTTCAGTTCCTTTATCTGTAAAAAAATGCATGTTCATTCATTCGACGCTGAACTAGGCTCCAGGGATACAGTGGTGAACAAGACAGACAAGATACTTGCTAGCATGGAAACTACTTCCAAAGGCAGAGACACAGACAATAATTAGGTGAAGAAATGAATGAACAACATGATTTTAGATGGTGAGAAGAACTCTAAGAAAAACACGGCAGTTATGGAGAAGGCCTGGTTAGAAATGCAGAACTACTGCAAATTCTATAATCACAGGAGGTTTCACTGAAAAAAATTACATTTGTGCTAAAAACTGAGTGGCAACAAGGAATCAGCCAAAGAAAGAATTGGGGCAGAGGATTCCAGACACAGAAAGCAGCAAGTGCAGAGGTCCTGAGGCAGGAACACACTTGAGGTGCTAGGGAAAAGAAAGGAAAGAATACCAGTGTGACTGTAGCACAGTGAGCAAGGGGGACAGTGGCTGAGATAAAGTCAGAGGAGCAGGAAGGAGTCAAACAGAGTAGGCTTGGAGGTCAAGGTAAGGGATTTGGATTTTATTCCAAGGGCAGTGGAAAGCCAGGGGGAGTGTTTAAGTAGGGAAGTGATGAGTTTTGAATTACAGTTTTAAAAGATCATTTAAACTTTAGACTTGACCATAAGAGGGCAAAAGCGAGGGCAAAGGAGTAATTAGAAAGCTAATATGCAGTAACCCAGGGTGAGACGCTGGTGACTTGAGCCACAAACAATTCTTTCCTTCTCCAAGTTGTTGCAAAGAATAAATGAGAGAGAGAGGCATGGACATATATACACTAACAAACGTAAGGTAGATAGCTAGTGGGAAGCAGCCGCATAGCACAGGGAGATCAGCTCGGTGCTTTGTGACCGCCTGGAGGGGTGGGATAGGGAGGGTGGGAGGGAGGGAGACGCACGAGGGAAGAGAGATGGGAACATATGTATATGTATAACTGATTCACTTTGTTATAAAGCAGAAACTAACACACCACTGTAAAGCAATTATACCCCAATAAAGATGTTAAAAAAATAAAATAAAATAAATGAGATCGTGTAAAGGCACCTAGGACAATTCCTGGCACAGAGCGGATGCTCAAAATATTTTAATTCTCTTCTTCCAACACTATAATATAGCAGAGATCTCTATTCCCACAAAGCACCCTAAGAGGCAGATATAACACGTGTAAGAGTGAATGCCAGCATTCTCGTCAACTGAATGTTGATACAGCAACATTATAATAAGGCCGAGTAGATGCCAATTCCAGCCTGGTACATATTGCCTTGTGTTGCCATTTCATTAAAACTCCAAAAGCTATTATGCTTGAACACTGTAAACTCATTTTTTAAGAAGTAGCATGGGGACCATAATGCATTTTGAATGCACAAACTAGGATCGCCATTCTCCTCTAGTCCAAAGAGAAGATTAAAAATTTTCCAATTTAAAACTCTACCAGATTTGTGCTTCAATTAATGCGGAAGCCACAATCCAGCTGTCTTGAATTAAAGCTACATGCTTTGTTATCAGCTAATGGATACTATAAAGGAACTGTTGGAAAATAAGAGCAAGAAATACAATGTTAATTGTAATTCAGATGAGGAATAAGAAATGTAATTGGTACTAGAGAAGCTTCGGATTGGATCATCCACAATGAGTCAGGAAATAGAAAGCATCACGTCATGTTTGAGAATCTGGGTTCTAAAGAAAGAAGACTTCCTGGGGGTGGTATCTGTCCTCCCCTCATTTAGTCTTATGTTTGTATGCCTTTGGGGAAGTCTCTTCACCTCTAAAAATCAACTCCTCATCTGTAGAATGTGAAAAATAACAATACCTCATCAGATTACGGCAAAGATTACACATGAGCATCTACTTGAAGTGTTTAGCATGATGCTGGCATAGGATTTAAAGAAATACCAGTTATCTTTATTACCCTCCAGTACCCTGAGGCTCAGGTGAAAGAACTAGAATTATTTATTCTGGAATTGAGAAGGCTGAGTGTGTAATTTAGATTTTTACCATGAAAATTGCCACAATGTATGGAGTCCTCAGAGGCTAGATACTGTGCCAAGGGTTTATGTTTAATAAGAGAAAAAAATGCAACCTCCAGCCTTCAGAAGCTGGCCTGGCACTCCCAGCAAAGTCTTGTTATCCTCCTATTAGACATAAAACATCTCTCAGAATTCCATCCTCAGACGAGGTTGCTGGGAGACCATGACAAAGTGAGACAGAGCAAAGCCACTTCACAACTTCGTCCAAGTGCAGACAAAAGCAAGGTCTCTGTGCCACCCTAAAAATACCAACCCCCCCAAATGAGTGACTCCTAAGTATTTACCAGTCACACCTTTATACTCATGCTGGTCTCTGCTCCCTGTAGATAAGATTTATTGAGATACACAATCATATTGTGTATTGCCTCTGCTTTCTGACAACATCTAATGCGGAGCGAACCTTTCGCCACCCAAAGCCCCAATTCTATGACAGATTCTTTCTAACGGCCTCTTACTGAGCCATCCTACACTTGCCTGGACTGTGTGTTCTCCTCGATGCAACAAGTAATAAACCCAACCTGTTTAACTATAGGTGTTTTCCCAGTGGTCTTTAGGCGAAGTGCATTAATTTTTAAACGACAATATAAGGCATGTATTATTATCTCTATTCAACAGCAGAGGAAACTGCGGTTCAGAGCAATTAAGTATCTCGCCCAAGACCCTCCACATAGCAAGTGACAGAGAATGGACTGGAAGTCAGGTCTGTTCTATTGCAAAGCCCAGGCTCAGAAATGCCCCAGTTTCATCCTAGTCTTAAGGGGTGCTCAAACTCTGAGTAGGGTCCAACTGATGACTGAACAAGAAAACCTGTCAAGAAGCAGCAGGATGAATTAGATGGGGGGGTGCAGGATATTCTTTATAGGAAGGAGGTAGTATAAGTGTTGGAAAGGGGGACTAATTTTCCCACCGATGGAGAATTATTCTTTTTAAATTAAAATATATTTAGATGATTTAAAGAAGGTAGAGAGACATTTTGACTTTGGAAAAGTTGAGCAACCTGACAGGACAAGTTAGGGGAGAGACAGGCTGTTCTCATGCCCTGCAGCTCTTCTATTATTTGCTTCAGAGATCATGGTCTATGACAGAATGGTAACTACAATAGAAATGAAGATATGAAAGCCATTGTGGCTAATATTATCCTTTAAATGATTGGAAGCAGCTCACAGGAACAAGAAAGAATCGTTTTTTTATATTTCAAATTTATCTCAGTAATTGGATACTATACGATTTGATTTTATTATTTTTTCAAGCAGAAAGAGAATAACTGGCAGGTGAACATTTAATGGGGAAATATATAGCTTGCACAATTTAAAAATAAAATCTAACAGTTTGCCTGTTTAGCACCTTTCATGCAAGAATTTTAGAGCGGTTTTGTAAAAATGCATTACACTTCCTTCCCGCTCGCCACCACCCACGAAGAAGCTTGAGAAGTCTCTCGTGAGAGCGTGACAAACCTTGAGTGCCCAGGGATGTGGAGGCGTGTGGAAGATGTGGGAGTCCTGAGTTGAAAGGAAAGCTTGGATTGATCTTTTGAACAGGAGCCCACTCACACGTGTCATGCAGTCTCCAGGGAAACGAAACCGCTCCTTTGGGACCCGCTCTCCCCTCTCCCTTTGCCCCACTCAGTCACTTTAACCCCTTTGTCCCCCTCCTCTGGGACGCCACATTGTTTTTCCCTCCACTCCAGAAGTCAGATTATATCTGGTTTCCTTTGAATAGTCCTTAGAGAAATGATGGGGAAGGAGAAGATCACTGGGGAGGCAGGCTTTAAAAATCATGTCCTTGGAGGCAGCACCTACAAAATAATCAGACCTTCACGTGGCCATGGTAGGCTTTGTCTCAACTAAGCTAGCGTGAACTCCATCCATTTGCCCAACAAATATTATTGAGTATCTAGTTATCTAGGCAGTACTGTTCTAGGGAATACAGCAATGGATGAAACAGAGGAGAATCTCTGCCTTTATGGGGTGTATATTCTAGTTGAGGGAAAGTCAATAAATCAAACAGATTTTTTTTTAAACCAAATTATATGATATATTAAAATGAGCTAAATGCTATGGGAAAAAATAAAGCAGGGAATGGGGTTAGGGACCTAGGAGGTTAGATTTTTAAATGATGTAGTTAAGGAAGACCTCATTTAGAAGGTGATGTTGGAGCAAAGATTTGAAGGAAGTGAGGGGCAAATGAGGGAAAGGAATAGTCTAGGAAGATGGAATACAGTAATAAAGGTCTTGAGCCAGGAGGAAACCTAGAGTTCCTAGAGCGTGGCTGAAGTAGAGAAAGTGAGGGGAGAGAAGTAGCAATCGTAGAGGTAAATGTGGAACAGGAGTCAGCAGATTGAGTAGGGTCTTGTGGGTCACTAAGGACCTTGGCTTTTCTTCTGTATCAGATGTAGAGAAATTGGAATTTTTGAAAACAGGAGTGACATCATCTTAGAATTTAAAGGGATCTCGATGCAAGTTGAGAGTGGAAGCCAAGAGTTCAATGAGAAGCATATTGCAACAATCTATGTAAGAGAAGATGGTGGTTTAGACCATCATCTTCAGAGGTGAAGGTGGAAAGTGTTAGGATTCTCAATATATTCTGAGAGAAAAGCCAATAATATTTGATGACAGATTGAGTGTGGGATATGAGAAAAAGAGAGGAGTTGACGATGATATCAAGCATTTTGGCCTGAGCAACCGGAAAGACAGAACTGCCATTTACCAAGATGGGAGAGAATGAAGGTGCAGCAGTTTGGGGAGGAAAGATCAGCAGTGCACTTTTAGTGATGTTTCATTTGAGTTGTCTACTAGACATCCAAGGGGAGATGCTCAGAGGCAGCCGAACATACAGATCTAGAGTTCATGAAGAGGTCGCAGTTGGAGATATAAATTTAAGAGCCGTCAGCAGATTGACAATATTGACAGTCATGAAAATAGATGGGAGCAGTGAGAGAGGATGTGGGTAACTAAGAAGAGGACCAAGCACTGAGCCCATTATATGTTGGGAAGATGATGAAGAATCAGCAAAGGAAACAGGAGCAGCTGTCAGTGGTGTGAAGAGAAGACTAAAAATGCGTAGGATCCTAGAAGCCAAGTGAAGAAACCATTTCAAGGAGAAGGAAGTGACCACTGTGTCTCAGCGTGGGCACTAAAAGTGGAGCAATGGACTTAGCAATGTGAGGTTACCAGCAACTTTGAGGGAAAAAGTTTCTGTGGCATGATGGAGGCTTTAATCAGAGAAATGACGTGTAAATATTTGTATGCTGATGGGAATAATCCAGGAGAGGGGAGAAATTAATGATATGGGGAACAAAATTGCTGGAGCAATGACCTTGAGTAATGCGAGAGGCTATGGAATCCATAGACACATGGAGTGGTTGTCTTTAGATAAGAGTATGGACATTTCCTCTCTATGGTAACAGGAGGGATGCAAGAATAGGTCAGTACAGGTACTGGGAGGTAGCTAAATTCGGTGGTGGTATTCTGTAGGAAGTTATCTTTTGATTGCTTCTGTGTTTCCAAAAAAGTAGGAAGCAAAGCCATCTCTGGTGACACAGAGATGCTAGAGGTTTGAAAAAGAAAGAACGGGTATAAAACAGTTGTCTAGAAGAGTGGGGTGAATACATTAGGAAAAGGTAGTATGATTGCTGGGAAGCATTAGATATTCACATGAGGTTTATGGTCATAAGGTTAACAATAAAACCAGTCATTGTGTGTGTGTGTGTGTGTGTGTGTGTGTGTGTGTTTTCCAGCCACATTCAGTGCATAGGTACTGAATTAGGCAGAGTTGGATTTAACCAAGGATGGGTTTTTTCCAAGTCAGTTCAAGGAAGCAAGAGAGTCAAAAGAATTGAGAGTAGGTACAAGGGTATGATTATAATAACTGAGCACAGGATTTAAGCTGGGAAGGGAGGAATTAGGATTAGGAGGAAGGGAGAGGAGAAAGGTGGTAGGATCAATAGATTGCAGGTCCCAGAGAGTTCAAGGAGTGATGGCGTCAAATATTAGAGGGATTAAGCTGAAAAGATAGGAAGTGGAGGTCAGAGGGTGGGATGTTTGAAACTGAAATTATGGACAGGTCACAGGAAGTCTAGATTCTAGTCTAGAGAAGAATCATGGGAGGGAGGGGACTAGAGGAAGAGTGTGGAATGAGATCACTGGAGGAAAGGAGGTCAAGGAACTGAGTGGCCAGGATATCAGAAGTACCCTCTGGATATTAAAATAAGGGAGAATTAAGAAAAGAGAGAATGACAGTCAACCAGGAATGAAAGTCTTCAACAAATGAACAGGAGTGATCCCGGGGTCCACAGACAAAGAAGGTGGTAGGTGGGGTTGTCTAATGACACGGGAGTCAAAACTGCAGGGTTCTAGGGAAGAGGGAAGGAGAATGAACAGTCTGGAAATGGAAATGGTGAACTAGGAAGACACCCAAATGCACCTTCATGACCAATGGTCCAGGAGGTGATGGAGGAAAAGAGCCATGACCAGACAGGGCTGCAGGGAGAGCGGCGTGCTCAGAGGAAGTCCAGACCTAGGTTAGTCTAGTGCACACACCGTGCATACCTGCATACACTCTCAAGCACACACATACACATGCACACACACATGGAAACATAGAGATGGATGGATGTTTAGATGAGTGGATGTCATGGTATGTGAAATATACCTCGATAAAGCTGTCTTGTTTTGTTGTTTTTAAGAAGCACACGGAGACCTTTAAGAGAGAGGCAATCAGACACATTTTAGGGGAAGTCAAGAAAAGCCTCTTCAAGAAAGTATCTGATCAGGATGTCCCAATATGAAAAAAAATCTTATATTTGTAGCACATAATGATATTACCGTTTACCCCTTTGGATCCACAGTACTGTCTGAATTTCATTCATGGCCCTTCCATGACAATCATTTGAGTATCTATCCTAAATTGTCTACAAAGTTGTAAGGCCCCTGTAGGACTAAAGAATGTGTCCCTCAGTTTGATATCCTCTGCAGGATGTAGGACCATGTCTAACTCACCAGAGACTCACACAAATATTTCTTCAAATGTGTTGAATTAATTTAAATATTTATTATTTCAAAGTATCAAAGTAACAACTTATGAAGGCATTTTCAAAAGAAATAGGAAATAGTTTTACCAAGTACTATTTATTTAAACAAAAAGTACATTTTCATATTTATTCATTTGAAAAGTAAATCAAACATAAATGAGAATATTTTGTGAGTTGTCATTAACTAATAGTCATCTTACGGTCAGAGGCAGAAAGAAATAGTTGAAGTAAATATCAAAAGCATATCTAATATGCAACTTTCAGAATTATATGGTAAAAAAAAACTAGTATATAATTGCCAGGAAAGTTATTTAAAGCAGAAATATGAGATTAAAAATGCCAAAGGTGTAAACAACTTTAATCTGCTAATTTATTACACATGCCTCTTAGAGCCAAGTTTTATTTTAAGATTAGATCTTGGATATTTTCACTGTGTTGCTGCAAATGAAACTAAAATTTTCTAAACTCAAATGCTACGCATGTTTCACCTTTTAGATGTCACTTCATCTCCTCTGAAACCAAGTTCATGTCTACAGTTTAAGCATTGTGACTCTACATATGTAATCTTTTCTTATAAGGACATACTTCTACAGTGTAAAAGGCACTATGACAATGCTTACCCATGTCTGTATTCCATCAACAGTCTGCATTAAGGAACAGGCAGGCTACAGAAATAAATAGAAGTTACTTTTTTATTATTAGAACAGCAAACATGGCTTTAACTAATAAAGATGATTCAGGACCACTTGCTGAGGAAAATCATCCTTTCAATCATAAATGCAGGAGGTGTGAAAGTGTATTATGGACCCCATATTACACACTGGACCCAATTACCTGCAGCTCTTTCCTCTCTTATGACCCAGATTCTGCTTTGGTTTCTGGACATATCTAATTCTGTTAGCTTAATCCTCTAGCTATATGAGGGAGCAGTCACAATAAGAAATCGAGATCCAATCAGTTATTTAAGAAGCGATTCACTACTAAAGGTAAGTGGCTTTTGACTAGGTCTATGTTCTCAAACTTTCCAACAGGGCTCTGCTACCTCTAGTCCTAAGAAACACAGTTCTCCAATTACACCACTATGAAATGTGACCTTTCCCTCCAGCTGGCACTAGGGTTTAGCCATAATCATTAAAAAGGTACGGGTGTGCTGACAGTTCAAGCCAGCACAACAGTGGCATCGTATAAGACTTGGTGGATGGGAAGTGGGAATTCACAGGAAGGCTTGCACAGAATTGAATCCTTAATATGATCTCAATAATGTGAGCTCTTTAAGCCAAATATCTGGCCTCTTCCCACTTCTTCCGTGAAATATCATGATTGACTGAGAGCCTATATAAAACCGCAGTTCAGGGATATGGTAGGATTTGAATGCATGAAGTACAATATTTGCTACATGTGTGCCATTGTCCAGTTGGACTTTGCCTCATCTCCTTTGGCAATGCAGTCCCCAAAAGGGTGTTGGGGTCACTGACTAGAAGAAGCTTCAAATCGTCCTGGTGACAAGAAAGGGCAGAACTAGGACCAGTGATGAAAAGCAGAAGATGGATTTCATTTCTCCCTATGGAAGGACTTCCCTATGGAAGCTTTCCATCACAGGAGGTGCTGAAGAGACAATGAGGGATCATCTCTTAAGACATCTTGGGGGACTGAGACTAGTTGACCTAAAAGGCCTCTTCAAGCTCTAAGGTTTTATTCCAGATCCGCAGGCAATACACTCTAATGGTGTCAGCATGTTTCCTGTTGTCTGACAGCACCATCCTATCTCTTACTTCTGAGCCTTTGTACATCCCATTCCCTCTGCCTGGGCACCCTTCCGCCCCCTCACCACTTCAAATAGGAGTTTATACGTCTCTTTCTTCACTTCCTTTACTTCCTTCCAGGAAGCCTTCACTGACCCAGCAAATTTAGGTAAGGGCACTTTCCAATACCCATTTACGGCACTCTACCCCTCCGCTCCCATAGTACCTACTCCACTTGACTGGACTTCCTTAAGGGTAGGGAACATGTCCTTGTCATAATTGTATGTCCGTCACGCACACAAGCCCTGCAGCAGAGCCCATTCTCAATGAATGTGTGCCAAATGCCTAAATTACTTTCTTGTTGAAAACTCTGCTGTGTCTTCCCCAGAATCCATTGCACCTAGAAACAGTTTAACCGAGATACTTTATCTTGCTTAGTTATACCATTTTATGGGTCTCAAGTCCTTTTCCCACCCAAGAAGTGCTCCCAATAGAACACTGGTACCACTTACATGCTATACACTTGTGCACTGTCGTATCACAAAGGGGTCTTTAACCTAAAGCAGTTAATGACTATCTGTTAAGGCTTCACATGCTTAAAAGGCCAACAAATAAAAGTGAATAAGTGCATTTACAGCAAAACTATCTTACGGTCACCATCTATATGACCCAGGTTCTCATTTTGGGTGGGGTGGACCAAGTTCTAATTAAGAGTTCTGATGCTGCCTTGCCAGGGCCAGTCCCTACAAGGACCTTCCACTCCTGTTAAAAAATGCTCTGAATGGCTATGGTGTATAAGACACCTTGCTCAGCTACTTCCTGCAACTCTGTCCCAGGGATCGTGAGGATACATCAGAAACTGCAAGGAATGTGTGGACATCCAACCAAAATGCTTAATTAGAAGAAGATAGTTCAAACCACTTTTCCATAGGATGTGGAAGCCATTTCTTAGCAATACTAATTTAAGATGATCAAAATGAACCCAGATTGAGTAGTTTAAGTGACTAACAGTCAAATAAACAATTTCATCATTTCTCAAATACTTCCTACTTTTAAACTATGACTTTTTCATGGCTATCATGTGAAAACTACTCTAGTCATTTGAAACTCAGTAAGTGTAGGTGGTTGATAAGAAGAATCAGACAACTCAAGCAAGTGCCTCCTACCCACTGACCGTGACTGAAGATGAGAAATGTCCACAGTTAACAGCTCCATGACCAGCCTCCAACCATCTTCCCATTTCCTGATAAATCTGAGACCCTGTTGCCTCCCCATTCTTCCTGCTTAAGCACGATCTTCACTACCTTTACCCTCTGACACGTCAACCTCACACCTTCATCCCTACTTGACTACTGCCTGCCTAGACCAATGTTTCTCACACTGTAAGGTGCTTGGCCATCATCTAGGGATCTAGTAAAATGTAGATTCTAATTTGATAGGTCTTGAGTGGAGCCTGAGATCCTTCTCTTGTAAAAGCTTTTAGAGATTGCTGATGCTGCTGGGCCATGGACCGTACTTTAGAGTATCAAGGACTAAGGTCAAGGACTCAGCATAGAGTCCGTCAGTCTCAGCAACTTCAGCAGGTCTGCAAATTCCTGCAATTTTTAGCAAATGTTCTAGGGACAGGGTCTATAATTTCCATCAGAGTCTCAAAGGATGCTACACAAAGGTTAGGATCCATTGGCCAAGGCCACCACTGCTCTTCTCCTGGCTATGCCATGTCTCCTTCTGGTCTTCTTCCCCAACTCTCTCCCGCTAGCTGCTCCACAATATTCATCCAGCAATCCCACCAGCAGCTGGCGTTCTATGCCCAAGCAGATTGACATTATTCGAGGTACCTGGTATGCTGGACACATTCATTTTGAAGAGCACCAACAAAAAAAGAGATTTGAGATTAATGACTCTGAGATGCAAGGGCTACAACAGCATGATGTTGGGCAGAGAAAATCATTCTGAAAAGCAAAAAGAACTGAGTTTGAATCCTGGGTCTGTATCAACCTAATTCCGTGACCTTACATTAGTTAGCTTCTCTAAGCTTCGATTTGCTCCTCTGTAATAAGATCTACTTGTAGGCCTCTGTGAACATAACATAGCAAAGACAAACTTCCAGGCACACAGTGCTTCCACAATCAATTGGTTACCTGTTCCCTTCCTCTTTATCGTAGAGGAAGGGCAAGGATAAATTAGGATCTAAATTGTTAATAAATAATCTTAAAATAAGATCTCATAAGTTAAGATCACATTAAAAGAAATATCCATTAGGCTTAGATCCCGAATAATAAGAAAAATAACTATTTTTAAAATACATTTAGGTATTTTTAAAATACACTTAGGTATTTTTTTAGGTATTTTTTTCCTCTCGGATCTAAAATAGAAGAGGACTGAAAGTCTTGGAGGAATTTTTAAGGGAAAGTAAGGAATTCTTACACCACATTTCAACCTTTTTTGGTTTAAGTAAATTGTGTTAGAAAATGCCTGCTAACCAAGAACTCACAGCAAATATGTATCCAATTTTAATACAACACTATAAAACTGTTCTGGAAAGTTAAAACTAGTTATTAAGAGAGTCTGGGTGGGAAAAATATCTCTAGGGGTGAAATGATTTCCCTTGTGAAGAACTAGGTTTAGGGACCCTTGATCATGAGCCTTTCGGATATTACATAATAAAAACGCCATTGGTTCCTTATCAAAGGACAACTCAGCCCTCACTAGCACATTTTCATTGAACCTCAACGCAGCTAATCACTGTAGAGCTAACGTAAAACATCCCCCATTTCATGCTCAGTGTGATATTACACCTTTACTTGTTTGTCCCAGAAAGTTAAGCATTTAAAAGATTTCATGGCCCCAACACAGGCTTTTAAGGGCATACTTATTCTTTTATCATATTCTATTTTTTAAAACTACTGGAAGAATTTGGAAGAAAAACTATCTCCTTGGTCCAATTTGTCAAATAATGAGAGTTCAAAGCTCGAGTTATCTCTTATTCTAAAATACTCTGTTATCCCTCAAGGATAAATTTTCCATTTCTGATAAGGTCCTTGTCGAATCCAAATTACAAGCACAGGAAGTCTTGGGGGGAAAATATGTTTACTTATTTTTCCACGTCACATCTTCAAAGAAACTTAAAGGAAGAAAGAACTGCTCCTAAGGATATCTTCCAGGAGTAAAAAATTCAGTAAGACGTTTTCCTCATCCTCCTAAAACAATCTTTATCTCCAAGGAAATTGAACCAATACTCAAGATCTTACCTCTCAAAGCAATGTTTTTCCAAAAGAGTTGTCCTTATTCATCTAATATAAATATCATCTGTGGAGTCATTCTCTATACCCCCAAGATTCACATTAAAGCTAGTTTAAAAATAATTTGCCATTTACATATGTTTTCACTAGATTGAAAGCCAAAAGCTCTTCAACCCTTGCCATTCCGGCAACAAAAGACAGAACCACATTATCTTAGGGGTTTCATTCAGGAAGATAGAGCGCTGGGCCTCTGAAAGAGATACGTTTCTCATGATGAAGGGTTAAAAGAGGACACCAAGCCACCCTCTGGAAGTCATTAAGTTACAAAGCCCCAAGAAGATAAAAGTTTCCATTTTCTAAAATGTAAATCAAAAACATATTCATTAGTATTGCAAAACAAACATGCAAATCTTCACCACTTGAAAAGCTCGGCTAAATATGTACAAGGGCTAAACCCAAAAATACATCTGGTCCTCGGTTACAGAACTTGCGTTTTTGGTTTTATCTAAAGAGTTTGTCTGTCTTCCATGGTTGGCTTCTTGGATTATTGCAATTCATAATAAGCCTTTTAGCTAAGGATGAAATAAACAAAGATAAAGTCTATGTCCTAGTTTTAAATGGTCCAGATGGGATGATTTTTCCATATGTTTAGCACACCCACTGTTTATTAATCACTGCTAGCAGAGCTTAGAGGATTACTGGGTTTATTGCCTGGGCAAGGGCTGAAATTTACAGTTTGTATAATCTCTGCACACCTTTTTAATAGTCCATCCTTTCCGGATTGTCCTTTGTGCTTCACTCAGGTTGGGTGTGCATCCAAATCTGTGTATGTGTGTGTCTGTGTCTCCGTGTGTGTGTGACATATTATGCAGCGGGGAGTTTCAGCCAACTGATCAAGAGGAGGTTTTTGTGCCCAAATTTGGATACAATATCAGACTTCAGGAATGTGTTACATCATAACAATGACAATGTGGGTAAAACTGGCAATACTTGACTCACTACCCTTTATAGTGATTTACTTAGTGTCTGGCAATCTGTTTTTCATATGATGTTTGTTTCTCATAAACAGTTTCAACATGGGAGAGTATGGTGTCAAGATAACAGTTATATCATTTGTCACTGCAGAACATCTATCGGGCTTGCCAAGAAAACAAGACTCTTTTATCTTGGGCTTCTTACAAGTGCTTGAGTTCTGGTGGTGCTTGAGTTCTGGTGATTGTTTCTCTTCAACGTGCTGTATTATTTTTTGAAACCTGACCATCACCGTCTCAGTTAGATTGTCACTTCAATTTCTCGTAAATAAAGTGAAGGCTGTGGAAAAGTCAGCAGAGGGGAGAGTGACAGAGACAGAGTGAGATAGAGACACAGAGACAGAGCGGAGGTGATTCTCAGACAAGGTATAGCCTCTGAGAAAGGCACACCCCAAGCAGAGTTAATAATAATGAGTTTAAAAGCACCTTGATTGTTTCCTGTCATTTTTTTAATGGATAGGGTCTCAGATAAAGTGTATGACTTCCATTTTCATCAGTGTACCAAGTTCTTAAGCACATTTTTAGTTGTCAGATGGTTAAAACAACCATTTGGGGGGGGGGAGAAACCTCTGTCTTTTTATATCACAATCATAAAGCCACCCTGTCAATCTGAGGGAATTCTGACAGAAGGCTTCCATATTTGGAACACCCCCTAAAACTTGGAAGGAGAAAAAAGAGGGGAGATATTCTTTAAAATTTCTTTTAATAGAATTGGTTAAGACAGTTAATGTAGAAAACGTTCTATTAATCATGGATGCTTTTTATAGTATTTTTACATGGGTTTTGAGATGTGGTTTTATATCTTCAACAAATAGAGGAAAGGAAGGCCTCCATAAAGCATAAGAATAGACAGCTGTGGGTACAGAAAACTGAATATTCGGTCATTCCAAAAGGCTTTGAAATCATTCTGCTGGAGTCTTGTGTACAATAATTAAACTCTGAACAAGTATCTTTTATGATATCCTACCCTATGCTGTGGGCACATAACATTTGCCCTATAAAATAAAATAAAGAATGTGTACTCAGGAAACAGCATTTTCAAATGAGTCACCTAAAGGAGAAGCATCTCGCTTATGTCCATGAATGGAAATGATCTAACTTGTACTTGGAATATCAGTTCTATGACCCAGACAATGGTCAGATATTCTGGGAAATCTACACACAGAATCTCCTTCTGATAGTTCGCGTTAGTTTATGTAGCCAGGAAAGCTGCTCCGTTTAAGGCATTGTTGGCAGGCAAGTTGGTACCTCAGCCTCATCCAAGGTATTTAGGCTAAGCCTACTTTTCTATTCAAAGAAAAAAAGATGTGAATATGACTAACCAAGGAAGGAAAATATTGTTCCTTTTAGGGATCTGGTGCACAAACAGCAAATCTCGTCAACTACCCTACCGACTTTGGGGCTTTCTGCCCCTCATCATGCCCTATCACTTTCATACTCTCAGCCTATCATTTCCCTTCTCTTTGCCTGTCCCAATTCTCCCTAACCTCAGTTCTAGCTCAGGTCGTTTCTGCTCCATGAGACCTTTCCCACTGCCAAAGTCCATATTGATGTCTCCCTTCTCTGTACCACTAATGTTCAGTCTGACTGACTCTAAAAACAGATACATAATCATATGTTGCCTTGCATCATTAATAATAGTTTCATGTCTCTTTTCTGTTTACTTTACTTGACTATGTGCTCCTGGATGACAAAGGATTTTTTTCTGAAATGCGCCAGTAACTACTGCATTGAGCACTTGCTATATGCCAGGCACAATGCTAGGCACGTTCCCTAAGTTATGTCACTAAATCTAGAGTATAGCTTCCATGGAAAGACATCTGTGCCGCCCACACATTGCCTAGTAATATGAACAGAACTCCAGTGCCTAGATCAACACTGAAGACCCAATTTTGAGAATAATTCAAATGCAACACAGGAAGTGCTAAATATACAGACACTTAGGAACATGACAGTCAATGGCCAGAAAAATAATTCCGGTAGAATGAAAATATTCTCTCCTCATCTCAGAATTGGCTCACCAGTGGCATTGGTTCATCTCGTGTTACTTTAAATGATCTTTTTTGACACTTCATTATTTGACCGTGATTTTCCATGGCTCCACCCATGACTTTCAGTCACTTGTTAGGACTTCCTGAGAGGACTGGCTAGAACTCAAAGTTTCTGAGTGGTCATTTTGTCTTTTGAAAATACCTGACTAGATTATACCATTTAATAATAGTTATTTTCCTTTTTCCACACTTTCAGTAGTTCAATTATATTTGGGAAGAAAATAAGGTTCCCTAAACCACTTCCACTGCTTTGTGCCTCTCTCCTGGATTCTATTCCTTTGGTGTTGAAAGAACCTTTATACCCCTGTAGAAATGTAAGAGTATCCCATCAGAAACAGTCAAGCTGCTCCCTGACAGGCAAAATGTAAAAAATGCTGAGGCTCAAATGTCCCATGGAATTAAAATGGAAGTTCAGAGGTCAGGTTGATTCAGATTATAGATCTACACTGGTAAGACTATATCCACACAAACCCCACCCAGCACTGTACTTACATCTCTCAGAAGAGTGAAAGCCATGGATGCCAACTGAAATGAGAAATTATAAAGCCAGCCTTGGCCCAGTACGGAGATATATTTTATCCTACCACATTTTTACATTTGCATACATGGCACCCTTCAAAGCCAGGAGTTTATATTTTCCCACCAAGGCTCAGCATGTGTGAAAAACGCTTTCCAAGAAACAAAGGCTGGCCAAGATGCAAATGCAAATGTGAACTTGTGGGCAAGCAAATACCTTTTAACTTAACGGAGATCTTTCCTGCTTATCTTGGATGAGTTTGTTAATAACCCAAGTCTCCTCCAGACAAGAACCTTGAACCTCAAAGTCAAACAACAACAACAACAACAAATAATAATTGCACAAGGACAGAATCACTGGAAAAGCAAACACATTTCTCAATAAAGAACACTCTAACTTGAAAAAAGGGGGGACTCGGCAAGAGATAAGCATGCTCGAGGCTGGGAATTATTTGCTAGTTCATTCTTCCTATAAAAGGGATTATCTCTGTGGCCACAAATAAATTCCAAAGCCGCTGATTCCATGAGAGTTTTTTTCCCTTGGAAAAGAAACAGGTCTAGGATTCTACCCTACTGCTTTGCAACGCTAAAAGGATTCTCAAAGTAAGGATGGAGACAGAGGCCTTGTATTAAAGGGGGTGGTCAGATTCACCTATTTGCTTTCTCTCCCCACCACCCTACAAAAAAAGGCTTTCTGTAGGTTGTCAAATGTTTATACAGGTTTAGGTCTTAGAGGATATAAACTTATACATAACACATATCAGAGCCAGAAGGAAGTAGCATACTAGGGCTAGACGACATGGAGGAAGTTGGGGCAAGTCTGAGATTCCTGCTATACTGGACTCCATCTTTCCAGGTCACTGGACCTTGACCCACATTATGTCACCCCTGAGCAACTTAAGATGATTTATGCTCAGTGGCACTGACTCTTTCTTTTTGTGTTTTTGGAAACAAAAGAAAAAAGATGTCCAAGAGAGATTACTTGGAGATTTGAAAAAGTTCTTTAATGCATGGTTATTTGCCTACATATGGCCTAGGCCTGTTTGGCAAAATCTGCCAAGTATCTTAAATGGTTCCCAGGAAACTCCCAGCTTCAGCTCCACTGCCATGACTTTTCTGTACCATTTTAATTGTTCCAATAAGATGCTGCATGGTGAACAGCCAAGCATTGATAAACCAGTAATTTGCCAATGTAGATGTTAAAACCAAACAAGAAATACAGAGATATTCCCTACTCAAAGAAGAATGTCTTTTCAGTGAACATTTTGCTTTTAACTTTTTTGCAAATAACATTTTATTTGGATCAGCTTCAATTGCCAAACATGAAAAATGACAAAAGCAGGCAATGGAGAGTGGCACTGTGCCCCCAGCCCAGGGTCCTAAGAAGTAAACAAATATTTCTGTGGTGTGGTACCATGCCAGATCATACAGGGGAAGCCAAAATGCTAAATGATGGCTGAGCTCATAAAACTGTTCTTTCCCTTATCAAGATGAGGTTTTAGTCTCTCAGATTTCAAGGGTTTGCTTTGATTTTTATACTTCTTAGACCAGCGCATGTAGCTGTCATGTTTTGCCTTGGGCATTAATTAATATGGGTAACCAACACCTCACGTAGGAAAAAGCAAAATCAATTAACAAATAGGAGCTGTTTGTTAACTGCACACTATGTGCAAGGTTCTAGGCTAGATGCTCAAAGAACACAAAAGCACACGCAATGCAGCTACATCTTGAGTTCCTCACAGGGCTAATTGAAGAATAGAGATGAGAGATAATAACAATAAAATACACGTTAAGTGCCAAAATACAGTCAGACAAATCAGTGTTTTAGAAGTTAGAAAAGGGCCTGGGCCAGTTAAGAAAGGCCCAAGAAAACAGCTGCGATCTGAGCTGAATCTGAGAATGAAGAAAACACAGACTAGCAGAAGAGAGAGGATAGACCTTCACGGCGACAGGTAAACATGTTAAAAAAAAAAAAAAAAGTTACTGCTGAATCTGACATTGTAGTAATTAGAGCTTATACATCTTCTTTTCTCTAAACCTAATATAAAACTATTTGTAGTGGAGAACAGTATGGAGGTTCCTTAAAAAACTACAAATAGGACTACCATATGACCCAGCAATCCCACTACTGGGCATATACCCTGAAAACACCATAATTCAAAAAGAGTCATGTACCAAAATGTTCATTGCTGCTCTATTTACAATAGCCCAGAGATGGAAACAACCTAAGTGTCCATCATCGGATGAATGGATAAAGAAGATGTGGCACATATATACAATGGAACATTACTCAGCCATAAAAAGAAACGAAATTGAGCTATTTGTAATGAGGTGGATGGACCTAGAGTCTGTCATACAGAGTGAAGTAAGTCAGAAAGAGAAAGACAAATACCGTATGCTAACACATATATATGGAATTTAAGGGAAAAAAATGTCATGAAGAACCTAGGGGTAAGACAGGAATAAAGACACAGACCTACTAGAGAATGGACTTGAGGATATGGGGAGGGGGAAATGTAAGCTGTGACAAAGTGAGAGAGAGTCATGGACATATACACACTAACAAACGTAAGGTAGATAGCTAGTGGGAAGCAGCCGCATGGCACAGGGAGATCAGCTTGGTGCTTTGTGACCGCCTGGAGGGGTGGGATAGGGAGGGTGGGAGGGAGGGAGATGCAAGAGGGAAGAGATATGGGAACATATGTATATGTATAACTGATTCACTTTGTTATAAAGCAGAAACTAACACACCATTGTAAAGCAATTATACTCCAATAAAGATGTAAAAAAAAAAAAAAAAAAAACTATTTGTATATTTATGTCCCTGTAAAGGGAAGCAGTCTTTGGGTAAATTAACAATAGGTGGAGATTGACCAAGGCCAGGTAAATGATTTTTCAGATCCTGTGGGAACTATGAGAACACTAAAGTGAAAAAAAAATATGAATAAAGAATAATCAGTAATATGAAGAAAGGCAGTGCCTGTGATATACATTTGGTCTGAAATCTAGATTCTTTCAGAACCATGTTAAAGGTTAAATGTAGAATTCTTCATCCTTGCGAACAAAACTTCTGATGAGTTCTTTGAAAACTGGGCCTGTGTCATCCAGCTCTGCATACCAAGTGCCTAGTAAACTTTCTGAGTTTATAGTACGTGTTCAGTTAGTATATGTTAAACTGAACTGGTCTAAATCACATTTCAAGCTAATCAAAATGGAGACATTTGTGAGCTATAATTTCTCCAGTATTAATTGGTCTAGAGCAAACTATGCCTAGAACAACCTCAAAGCGTATTTCCTTATAATATTAGTCTTTTAATCTCTTCACGTTAATCCTCTCTTTTTTTTTTTTTTTTTTGCGGTACGTGGGCTTCTCACTGTTGTGGCCTCTCCTGTTGCGGAGCACAGGCTCCGGACGTGCAGGCTCAGCAGCCATGGCTCACGGGCCCAGCCGCTCCGTGGCATGTGGGATCTTCCCGGACCGGGGCACGAACCCATGTCCCCTGCATCGGCAGGCGGACTCTCAACCACTGCGCCACCAGGGAAGCCCCGTTAATCCTCTCTTAATGGCCATCACGATAAGCATGATTATAAACACTCAGCCCATCTATGCCATCTCTGGACAGAGAGAGAGGAGTCAGGATTTGTAGGAGTCCCCTTATCCTCCTGGGTCCCTAATGTATTCCTTAAGTTCTTGTGTAAAGAAGAGCATAGCCCATGGGGTAGAGTGAAGCTGACCTCAGCATGATGACACTGATTAAAAAAAAAAAAAGAAAAACTTAGGTCATAAATTAGTGGTGTGCCGTTAGAGGGGCACTGGCTTAGAGAGGGTATACACGCAAATGAGTTTCAGTTTCTCTCAAAGCAACAACAATTCACAATAGAAATTATACAACATTCTGAGGAGTAACTGAGCCAGTCAGAAATTAAAGGAACTATGTATACACAACATAATGAACAGATTTATTAGGGGAAACACACAGGTGATGAGGGAACTCTTGAGCCAGCAAAGAAACGATGGAAAAGTTTGCCCAACACAGTTTCAAGGCTTCACATTGACTCCTGGACAGCCTTCTTGGTCTCCCAAAGACATAAGCTATTCAGAGCCTACTTTTGGCTACTAGGTCTTTTATTTCTTCAGAGATCTTATAGATCCTGAGTCTACATTTACTACCAGTTGACATGGGGGTCCTGTCAAAGATAAGGGAGTCAAAAGCAAAGCAGAAACTCAGCTTATCAGTAGCTCTGCATTCACGATCACTCTGAATTTCCATCTGGGTCTTTAATGAACACACTCATGATTAATGACCAGTGTTTCTAATTTTCCTGGCACACATATAAGCCTGGCATTTTTCAATTCCTATCCTCTGAATCTTTATTGAACAACAACCATGTGCCAGTACCTGAGCAGAAACTCCATCCCCAGGTCCCATGGACGCGATCATGAATAAGCCTTTGTCACTCCTCTCGAGAAGCTCATTATGATAGATACAATCAAATCCTCATGGCTGTGGACTTATAAATGAAGATAGAAGACACTCACTTAACACACAAATGGATGCTGAAACAACACAACAAATGATGGCAACACGAATTGATTCATATCAAGAAAAGGTTTAGCGTTTGGGACAGAAAAAATGGGTGTGATGATCTTGTGAGAAGAGCGAGTACCGAGCGCATAGAGGGGAGTGAAACTTGGGCAGGGAGGCATTGGGACCGACTTACTCCTTCTGGGTCCTGTTTAGCTTTTGATGACCTTCCCACAGGTGTTATTCTGCTGCCACTGGAAGAATCACTTGGGAGGCAGCCAGGAGTCGTGTTCATCTTTGACTCTGCAGCCACACCCAAACCTACAGTGAGAGAACTCCCAGGCTGCGGTACCCACCTCAGACACAAAGGACAATGCGGCACATAAAGAAACAAGACTCCGGAGAAAGAGGGAAGGGCTGGTCAGGCAGACAAGGCTGGGACACGCCCTAACAAAGCCAGTAATGGCTAGTCCAGAGCTTCAGGGAGTGGCTGTCAACAAGGATGAAACCATCCCTGGGCTGCCTTGCGAGACAAGAGGAGCGCTTAAGCCACCGACTCTTTAACAGATCACACTGACCCTCCTTTAAACTAAAAACATATCCATATGGCCTTGCAAACAGTTTTACAAAGTCACCAGATCTTCCAAATGCATATTTGGCCCTCCAGTATAGATGGAGTTCAGCCAAATAATGGAGCTTCCTCACCTCTCCCATTGTCCCTCTGATCCCTAGCTAGACAGAAGGCAAGACCTGCTCTAAGCCAATGGACCTATAATTCTCCTTCAAACTTCCATGGGGATTGGGCATTTTGGCTCTTTAAAATCTTCAGGTGGCGCAGTGGTTAAGACTCCACACTCCCAATGCAGGGTGCCTGGGTTCAATCGCTGGTCAGGGAACTAGATCCCACATGCATGCGGCAACTAAGAGTTCGCATGCCACAACCACGGAGACCATGAGCCACAACTAAGGAGCCCGCCTGCCACAACTAAGACCTGGCACAACCAAATAAATAAATAAATATTAAAAAAAAAAAAAGACCCCATAAGCAGTAGTTTTAAAAAAAAAATCTTCGGGTTATTTCTCTCGTTTGGCACTGCTGGCTTCTCAGCCTGGGGTTTCTGAGCCAATGCTAATGTTCATGACCCATTTAGATGCACCATTGGCTGCCACCAAAGAAGGCACTTACGTTCTCAAGAGCACCTCCACTAGGCCTCCTCCCAGACTTTCCTTTTCCATTTGTCCCTGAAGGAGGGGATGACAGATACCTTCCTAGACTTCCGATATCCTCTCCCTCCTCCCGTCTCCTCCACCCCTACATGCCCCTCACCTCCCCAATCTCCTAAAGGCCCCTCCTTATGACCATAAGTTTGAACTGGCAAAGAAAGACGGCTCTCAGCCTAAGGCTTAGTCATTGGTTCACTCTATCGCGGCACTGATTCAATTATTTTATTTAAGTCCCCCTACTAGGCCCTGTGACACACACACACACACACAAAGATCATCCATAGCCTTCTGCTTTTAAGGCATGAACAATCTAGCAGTCCTGTCCAAAATTAAGTATAAAATGAGATGCCACCATCACAACTAGTATCTGCAAGTTGCTTGGCGATTTGACCAGGATTTCCCCATTTATTATCTTGTTTAATCCTTGGAAAAAATGCTACATGATAGCAAGAGAACAATCAACAGCAAGCAGACTTGACTGCAGGAATTCCAACCCCAAACACTCTGCTCTTTCCCAAGTGAGGTGATGGAAGCAAAGCACAAAGAAGGTGCTATTGGAATTCAGAGGAGGAAGTGCCATGAAAAACCAGAAGGTTCTCAAAACCACATCACAGGTGAGTTTCTCCCCCAAGCATCTGGCTGCAGTGTCTCTAGTAACTGGTTTATCAAACAGTTGCTGCAAGTTCAGCCAACAGGGTCCTTCCCTAGAGCTGCTTCTCTGTCACACAGAAGAGGCCTTTGTGGCCTCACCATTGTTATCAATTGTTCTGGAACATCCAGTTCATCTTTATAATTGCTAAGATGTTAAGGTTGCCAGATTCCTGTATCGAACAACAAAAGCACTGTGAATGATCAGATTTTTAGTAGAAGACATGAGAGGAAAAGAGAGCCTCAAAGACCTTTGGGTGACTTAGCCATCTCTAAACTAGGAAGTTACAACATCAGAACTTCAATCGCTTTACTAATTCATTCATTCAACAAACATCACTAATTCCCTACTTCATGCAAGCCACTGGGCTAATTGCTGCGGTTACAAAAGTGAACTAGCTGATGTACACGGCACAGGCAAAAAGCATGTGTGCCTACCTCTGCACTATATACTACACATGTGAGACATTTTGCTTCCTGGACAATGGGAGAAGCCATTGACAAGCCATTCCAATTCAAAATAACCCTGTCTATAATAGATTCCTAGCAAGATGAATTCTGTTATTCAGTCAGTCAATAGCATTTCATTGTTCAATTCTCCAAACTAAACTGTGTCCAGAAATTTCCTGACCATGCACTTTGGGAATTCCTACTTTGATGGACTTCCAAGCCCTTTGGGGCCTCCTTGGGAGACAGTGACAGCTATGTCAGAACTGTCCCTCCTCCTGCCCCTAAAAAGCTTTCTCTCTGACCGTCTTAGAAAGATGGTAATCATACACTTGGAAACCAAACCCAAACTCACCATAGTTTCCCAACACAATTGCTGATAAAGTTGAAAAGCCATATTTCAGGCTCTTCCTCTCTCTGCCAGAAAGAAGTGTACACTGCGAGGGCCTCCCACCAAGCAGGAGTGGCACGGAGAACTCCACTTTCAGCTTGGCATTTTCCATCATGCCGGTAAAAGCTTTCCTGTCTTCATGTCCCAGCAGTTGGGCTGTGGAAAAATTAGGTTCATTATTCTTAGGAGCCTAGCTTTTCTGCGATCTCTCTCCTCCCCCTCTTTGGCATTTTCAGTTTCTGCATTGCTCACGATGCAAAAGGAATTAGGGTTAAAAAACAAACAAACAAAAAATACTTTATTCTAGGAGCTCCTTTGCAAGAGCAAATATTCCTCAGTAATAAGCATCACTTTTGCTGAGTTTATAAAAGCACTCAGGCCTCTGGGTCAGACCTACTGTGTTCTACAGTGGAATGAGGTATTTCCCACCAAGATGCTCTGAAAGGCCTTAGGGAAAAAGAAAAAAAAAAGGAAGCTCTTCAATGGAGCGGCTCTTGTATTCACAGAGAGAGAGAAATAAATAAAATAAAATAAAATGATGTGATCCTGGGTAAATTATTTGACCCTATCTGGATGTTCATTTCCTCAAGTTCCAAATAATATTTACATGTGTCTAAAACTACTGTGCCTATTGATGACTATTATGGAACTGCTCATTCTGATAAATGTAAGAAGACAAACACAGTAGAAAAGTTTCCATGAGAATTCCATTGTCAAGGCAGGAAAAATTTACCCAAGGAAGCCAAGGAGTCATTCAAATCGTACATGTTGAAGCCTGGGAGGACACCAAAAGATCGTTTCCAAAGGTGTGTTTCTCAGAATTAGAATCCACCATCACACTCTCCCATAAGGTGCTCTGTGGTCTCACAAGATGGGGATACTCAACAGAGAAAATGCCCAAAGAACACAAGAACACTACTGTAGAAAAACAATGAGAAGTGTCATCTTAACCTAAATTCATTGAACCCTTCCTTTTAAAAATTTATTTCACCCAGATATTGGATTTTTTTAAAAAAAGCATTTATTAACATTTCACAGATGGGAAACACTGTAGAGAAGGAAATAAATCCATCTTGAAAGAAGGATGGTTTCCCAAAACTGAACTGATTTCCTCAGCATGTAACTGGCTTAAGGGTATAGCAATGTCGTTATTACATGTCTGTCTAGAGCCTGCCAGACTGAAGTCATGGCTGACGCATTTTTCCTTCTCTGAGCAGCATTCTAAGCCTTGGCACCTGGTCCTTAATCTGAATCACAAAACCCCACCTCCCTTCAATAAAGTAGCCAGCCTTACGGAAGCCACTTCTGCCTTGCACACAGCCAGCCTTCAGAATTTTTTTTAATATCCCTCTATGCCTGTAGCTCCTACCCCAGAGATGGGTGACCACTGCTCCGACCGTATTTCGTAGAAATCAGTATTTGTCTAGAACACATTAGCCCCACTCAGGTAGGGAGGCCGTCAATCAAAATCTAACTGCCTGGAAGTCAGCAGCCACTGAAGGTGCTATTGTTTGAAAGACGGCTAATAGGACATGCAGCTGGCTAGGAAGCAAGGACAATGGGAAATTGGACTGGAAAACCAACTGAAAGTGCCTCCCTCCTGCTCTGGAAATGAGCCTGTTAGAATCCCATGACTCTGGCTGTTGCAGCCTGGTAGAATTGGAAAAACATCTGCAGGGCCCGACGTGTGGAAGACGCCCTTCCAGATGGGGTGCGCGTCTGGGTCCCCAAACTCTGCTCTCCCATCAGCACACTGATGCCTTGCCCAGTTCACCAGGAGAAGAATACGCTTTCTATTTCCGCGGCGTGTTAGAAGTTTAAAGTGTTTTCCTCCTGGTTTGCATCTTCGCTCTGAAACTTCTCAGAAGTCATTTTCCTCAATGAACTTTTGTTTTTCTCATCTGCAGGAGGAGAACACTGGGCCATTTGACAGCTGGGATTCCTTTTTGCTTTTCATTCATTTGCTCTTTCAACACAAGGATTTGCTGAGCCCTCCCTAAGTGTCAGGCGGTGTGCTGCACACGGAGAGGTGGTCCCTACAGTCGATAAGGCAGGCAGATGTTTGATAAGGCAAACCAACCAACAAACACAATATTACCAGATCAAAATTGCTTTCAAGAAAATATATAGGGACTTCTAAGAGGAAATAAGAGAGAAGTCTGTAACTCCACAATGCTTCCAATACCCGTGGACAGAAGACAGACTGGGAATCTAAAACTTGCTGAGATATTAAGCTGGGAGCTTTCAGCCACACAGCTACCTTGGGCTCCTGGGTCCCAGGCTGTCACTTTCTCCTTCAACCCAGGGAGGTAATTCACTGCTTGCAGCCCAGCAGGGAGGATGTACAGTTTTTGAAGCTGTGCAGCTACAAGCACTGTGATTGAGAAAGGATGAAAAGGAAAGGGGGAAAAGGAAAGGGAAAAAAAAAAAGAAAAAGAAAAGAAAGAAAATTGCCAACCCCCCCCCTTCGAAAACCAAAAAATGCAAACCGATCAATCAAACAAACAAACAAAAAAATAATCCTCCCCCATCTACAATCTGGCTTGGCCTGACAGCCAGATTGAAAATCTAGGGCAGAGCACAAGGGACCTCCCACCAAGAACTATAGCTGATTATTCCATTCTACATTTTAAAAAAAAGAAAAGAGTGGGGGAAACTGCTCAGAAGTGCAAATGAGGCTTGAGTTGTAGTAAAGCACAACAGGCCACCATTTCTGAGCAACAGGGATTTCATTCCCTGCGTGGGGATAGGGTCTGACAAGATAAGTTCACTGCAGTTCACATCGCCGTCGAGGACAAGGGCCCAGGAGGCTTGCATCTGGGACTCGTTGCACACAAGCTTTACCACCATTACAGCTGTGGGTCATTATTAGCAATAATAATAGATAATATTTACATAGCCTGTTTCAACTAAAGATCCCAAGGCATATGATGATCCCTCCACGTTTAGGTATGTACAGCCACCCCCAATGACCTGCTGAGGGATGGCTTTCCCCCCACTGACACGCAGATGAAATGCAGACACTCCCACGCGGCAGCAGCTCAGGACGGAAAGCTAAAGGAGTAAAATTTCAATATGAATTTAGGGTTTGAAAAAAACATGGATTCAATCCTTAAGGAGAAGCAAGAGCATGGTGGATGCATGTCGTCATGCATTTGTCCAGATCCACAGAAAGGACAACACCAAGAGTGAACCCGAAGGTAAACTTTGGACATTGGGTCATGGGGACACACCAGCGTAGGTTCACTGATGGTTACAAAGGCACCGCTCTCATGCAGGCTATTTATGGTGGGGGAGATTCTCTATACTTTCAGTGCAATTTGGCTGTGACCCTAAAAATGCTCTAAAAAATAAAGTCTTTTTTTTTTTTTAAAGCAAAGAGGCATAGAGTTTCTTCATGAGAGTCTGGGGCTGGCTGGTTCAATATAACTCAGATGTCTTCTGCTTGAATCCCAAAATTACTTCAGAAACCTTTCCTGAGGATTTCTGGATTTCTTCAGAAACAGATTTTGGGATTCAAGTGCCAGTAGAGTGGTTGGGAGGTGAAAAGGCTGAAGGTACCAGTCATGAGCTGGGAACTGTGGCGGGGATGGGAAAGAAGCATAACGGGTACTTTGTATACAGGGAGGAAGCACCTGGAGCTTGATTCCCATGGGGGACACTGGTAGACAGTGAGGGTTCTCCCTCAGAGTTATCCTAACTGAGGAGCAAGAAAGCTGTGGCTTTTATCCACTGATTCCTCATCCTTCATTGGCTGAAGCTGCTTCTGGAGAATCAACTCCCTAGAACTTCCAACTTACGCCACAGATCCCAGCCAGAAAAAAAGTCCCCAAGCAAAGAGTCACAGATGTCCCAGTAAGCAGCCTCTCGGTATACAGTAAGTCCCAGACATAACGAACCTTCAAGTTGTGAATTTCAAAGGTGTGAAGGTGCTTTCACATTTCATTGTCTGTGAACACGTCTGGAGGATTGTATAGAAGCTTCTATAGACAGCTGGGCATTTGGGTCCTTTTGAGGACCTCATTTGATCAGGATATATACCGTGTTAAAGAATCATCCTAATGTTTAGAGGATCTTTATGAGTACAGACAGAGGACATTTTATAAAACACAGAGCTTTTGCCTTTACAGTAAGTCCCCTACATATGAACCTTCAAGTTGCGAATTTTCAAAGATGCAAAGGTGCTTTCACATGTCCAGTCACATCAGTTCACGCGTCTGGCATACAATGTCACGTGTGTGCATCCTCTACTAGTGGTTGTGCTTTTGTGCGCTTTACTGTACCATACTGTATAGAGTGCAGTAATACAGTATCTTTATTTCAAGCCCAGGATGTCCAGAAGCAAGCGTAAAAGCAGCGGTGATGTAGCTGGTACTGCTAAGAAGCGTCAGCTGTTGTACTGCACTGCTGTACTTTTCAAGGTACTGCACTGTAAGATTAAAAATGTATTCTTTATTTTTGTGTTTGTTTTTTATGTATTATTTGCATGAAAAGTATTATAAACCTATTACAGTACAGTACTATATAGCCGATTGTGTTAGTTGGGTACCTAGGCTAACTTTGTTGGACTTACAAACAAATTGGACTTATGAACGCGTTCTCAGAACAGAACTTGTTCATATGTAGGGGACTTACTGTACAGGTGAATGCCAAAGAGGGTGTAGGTCGGTGGGCCCCTGACAGCAAACGCTGCTCTGTTCCAGCCCCCAAACAAATAATCGATCCACCTACTCCAGCTAGTGAATTGGGCACAGGGACTCAGATGTCATAGAAGTAAAGAACATTTAGGCCCCTTTCCCATTCTTAAGAAAAAAGAAACAACTAAAACTGTAGATGACAAAAGGTTTCTAATATCCATGATTACATATTGCAATGTCTATCCAAAACAAGGTGGTAAATTATTTGTTTTAGTAATTAACAGAGCCCTCCGGTAAATAATCTCATTCCGTGACGAGAGCAGGGCTTGGTGGCACTGCACGTGGAAATTCTCACCATGGAAATATGTGGATGCGTTTAAAGCGTATCAGATTTCTAGGAGATATGTGAGCAGCCATGGTGGCACATAATCAGATAGGTCTCAAGATGTCCCCTTAAAACCACCGTTTCCTTCAAGGGGGTAAACAGTAACGTGAAACATGTTGTTTTGTGCTGTGAAGCTTTAAAGAACTGCATTAACCAGAATAATACTGAGGCTTTTCCCTTCATTAATATGCTAGTTAAATATACACCAGGGACAAGCCTGCCGTGCCTTATGATGTCCTGGGACAACATTAAAGAAAAGTTTTACATTGTCTGCTGCATCGATTGTGTGCTAAGCAGGAGAAAATAAGGAAAAGGTTTTTTTTATTAAGGAACACGATAAAAGAGATTTTTAAAAATCCTTCTACTTATAATACACATTTATGTTAAAGTATTATGGTGCTACTCTTGAAATAGCCATTTGATATTAAAGACAGATCCCAGGTTGAAAGTGAAAGGGTCAAAGGTGACATAACACTGCCCAACAAGCTCTTCCAATCAAAACCAACCTTTTCTATCCCTTCATCTCCCCTTCCCTACACACTCCACTCCAAACCCGCCAAGCTGAGGCATACATAAGAAACATTGACAGGCCAAGGAGACACGAAAAACAAATGCTGTTTAAGAGATGGTGGCCAATGTTGAGCAGCCTAGAGGAATTAACATGGAATTTGACTCTTCTTCACGCGATTAGACATTATCTGAGTTTCTAAACTACAGTTTGGACAAGTGCAGAAATCCCCAGTGAAGAAACATGTTTTAATATGTTTAGATTGTTTTGTGTCCTCTTTTCACCAATTCGACTGAATCATTTCCAGCTTCGGTAAAGAACACTCTGCTCCCATTTAGAGACTTAAATTTATACACTGCATTAAGGGATTGATTTTTGGTTTTGGTTTTCCTACTGTGGAGGTCAAGGATCTGACAGGAAATAAACAACCTTTTAAGGGCCTGTCTTAAAAACTGCAGCTTAACAAGGAGATGGTAAACATCATACCCACACTAGGTTTCTTTTTTTGTTGTTTCGTTTGTTTGTTTGTTTGTTTGGGTTTTTTTTTTTGTTTTTTTGTGGTACGCGGGCCTCTCACAGTTGTGGCCTCTCCCGTTGTGGAGCACAGGCTCCGGACACACAGGCTCAGCGGCCATGGCTCACGGGCCCAGCAGCTCCGCGGCATGTGGGATCTTCCCGGACCGGGGCACGAACCCGTGTCCCCTGCATCGGCAGGCGGACTCTCAACCACTGCGCCACCAGGGAAGCCCCACACTAGTTTCTGCTTGAAGCCAGCATAGGTACCACTCCTTACTTCTTTATCTTCCTCAACAGTATGAAGCAGGGTGCCTACCACTGAGGGCCAGCAGCACCTGGAGTCCTTCGTCCTGGACCAGTTACTTCCTCCATTTCAGAATCAAAGCATTAGAGCAAAAGTTTTTAATCAATCATCTATTTGTACATACAAATGTTTACTAGGTGCCCTCTCCAGACCACGCACAGTTCATAGCATGAACAAAACAAAGGCTCTACCTTAGTGTACTTTGCATGCTGGTGGCTCAGGTCCTACGGCAGCTCCTGTAGACACCTGGCTGACGGTTCTCCCTTCATGCTGGAGTAGAGAGGTATCCCGAACACTCACTAGTTCTCTCCCACCTGCCTTGAGGCCATTCTGCACTGACTTTGACCCATGTCCACCCCCCGAGTCATGTCCCTCTTCTCCTGGCCCTCACTGTTACTTAAACTTGGAATCTAACATTTCTTGTCCCATGGCCCCAGGAGTCTCTGCTCTCCAAGGACACTCTTTTAGAAATAAGCAAGCTAGGGACTTCCCTGGTGGCACAGTGGTTAAGAATCCACCTGCCAATGCAGGGGACAAGGGTTCGAGCCCTGGTCCGGGAAGATCCCACATCTTAGCTGCAGAGCAACTAAGCCAGTGCACCACAACTACTGAAGCCTGCACGCCTAGAGCCCATGCTCCGCAACAGGAGAAGTCACTGCAATGAGAAGCCTGCGCACCGCAACGGAGAGTAGCCCCTGCTCACCGCAACTAGAGAAAGTCCGCACCAGCAATGAAGACTCAGTGCAGCCATAAATTAATTAATTAATTAATTTTAAAAAAATAAAAGAAATAAGCAACCTAAACACAAACCTCAAATCTTTCCCACAGCTCCTCTCAATTGTGTTTAAAGGAAATTTTGAAGTTAGACCCAGATTCAAATGTGAACTCAGCCACTTTCTGGCTGTGTATTTTTTGGGAAAGTTATTTAACTTCACTGAGGTTACTTTCTTATTCTTCAGAAAGGATAATAATACCAACCTCACAGGTATGCTGTGAGAATTAAAGATAATATTTATATGCATTTAGCATAGTTCCTGTTATAATTCTCTCAGTTAGTGATGCTACTATTAACATGTAAATTAAGGAAAGAGATCAATTCATATATATATTGACTGGTCTTGCAATCTGGATAAACCATTTTCACAATATTATAGAAGACAATTTTGGTAAATACATGTGCAGCTTTCATCATGGGCGCTGGCCGATAAGGATATTCATTTACTTATTATGTAACAATTATTTGTTGTCATGTGCAAGCTATTGTGACTTGGTTAGAATTTTAAATCTACATGTATAAAGCATGTATTCTGTGCCAGGTATTGTATAAGCACATTGCATCCATCAGCTCACGTAAATCCCATAGGTCATGATTATCCCTGTTACACAGATGAGAAAACTGAGACTCAAAGAGATCAGGGAACTCACCCAAGACCAGTCCATTGGCTGGAAGTCAGAGTTTTAGGCCAGAGCTACCTGACTGCTCAATAGAGGGGCAGGCTCACCATAGCAAAATCGCAAATTCGCATTCTTTAGCTCATGATCTGAGCAAACTCAACCCGAAAAATAGATATGGAGAGAAGTTCCAATTGTAGCCTAAATCCATAGGCCTCAATTTGAAGGAAACTGAGCTGAATTGCAAAAAATGAGGTTTCAACCAGGAGAAAATTCTATTTCAAATTGAAGGTAATAGCTTTAGATTTTTTCAGACTACATCTCTCTAGGACCTTCGTTTATGATGTAGGTAAGGGTGGAAGGAGCTGGGAGATATGAATCTGCCAGTAAAAACGATCTATAGCTGTGCTTCAACAGACCACAAATCTATGCTCCAGGATTCGTAGCAGCTGTTGTCAGAAGGCAAAATGTTCTCTTTTGCAAGCTGTTCACTAGATGTGAATCAAAGTGACTTAGACTCAAGGCTGTCCTTTGGAGAGAGAAGAGGATGGTGAAGAGCCACAAAGTCATTTCACATTATATCAAAGGCCACATGTGTTTCCCATTAAGAAGCAGTCCAGGGCTTCCCTGGTGGCGCAGTGGTTGAGAGTCCGCCTGCCAATGCACAGGACACGGGTTCGTGCCCCGGTCTGGGAAGATCCCACATGCCACAGAGCGGCTGGGCCCGTGAGCCATGGCCGCTGAGCCTGCGCGTCCGGAGCCTGTGCTCCGCAACGGGAGTAGGCCACAACAGTGAGAGACGTGCGTACCGCAAAAAAAAAAAAAAAAAAAAAAGAAGCAGTCCAGGCAAGTAACACAAGGTAGAGTTGTTCTCTTGGATGGTGATATGTTGTCTGGCCTCCAGAAAACTCTCATCTACCCTGATTCTATGGGGTCTCTTGGACGCTGACTCTCAGCCTGTGCCCTAACCAGTTCTTTTATCTGAAACTCACCCCTTGCTATTTTCCATCCCCCTAAGTAGTAGACTTCTGCTAAATTCTTCTTCAGAGAGAATTCACCTGCTTCTGTAGTAACGCCCTGACACTAACTCCCTCCTAATTAACGGTCTCTGGTTTTGGACTCTATTTTGTTACTTACTGGCCCTTGCCTGACTCTGGCAAGGCTGACTTCCCACTGTGTTCTAAGACACCATCTCTGGCCTCCATTCCAGACCCAACCTGGATCATCTCTTCGGTTGAAATTAAAGAAATAGGAGAAATGTTTGAAGGAACGGAGATGTACTAACTGGAGAAAAGAAGATCCAAGGAGGCCACTGCAATTGTCTTTAGATAACCTAAAGGCTGCTAAACGGAAGAAAAGTCTAGACTTGTCTGTGGCTCCAGACAGAAACAAATGGGAAAGGCAGCCCTTTGCTCAATATAGAGAATTTTCTAACAACTGTGGTTGTCCAACAATGGAATATGCTGCCCCTATAAGTAATGTGTCCCTATAACTGAAGATATTCAGGCAAACGTTTAATGACCACTTCTTGGGAATGTTGTTGAAGAGACTGGAGAATCAAATAAGAACTGATCTAAGTACAGCTAAGTCAACCTTTGCAATACTGTGACTTCATATACTGAAATTGTTTTTCTCAGCCAACGGATAACAGTACAACTCTCAAGAAAACCCCCTACTGGTGCAACATTTCCTGAATTATCTCTTCGTTCTCTTTTTCTTTTTATGAAGAGGGTTCAGAATGCTGGGGAGCCCTACACATTTCTAAGGCAGATGTTACTGTGAGAGGGGTGGAAACTCCCATTGCTCTCCCAGACACAAACAAGTGCTTTCAGTGCCCCTTTCAAGAAGGATGGGGCAAGGGAATCCCAAAAGGGTGCTCTGTTAGAATCTCAGGAGAAAGTTCTGGGTATCAAGACCTGAATCCTAGCTATTGTGGGAGAAGGCAGTTTGTGGCCTATTTCCCACCTCCAGTGGAAAATGTTTGTGATTTCAAGTTACCATCATTTAAAATTTCAAAAATATCTTCGCAGCACATAACCTGAGGCTATATTCAGAAACCAATGAAATTCCATGGAAACCATTTACCCTGATTAGTGGATTGCAAGCCTGTCTTAAACAAATGTTCCTTGCTCAGGGAATTTACAACACAGTAGAAACACTTCTCTTAAGTTAGTTACTCAACTTTACTGCTTCCACTCTGACTCAAAACACCAAAGGGGGGCCATGTGGCATTCCTACACCTCAGCCTTTAATATGCTTACAATGATTCTTTAAGCTGTTGGGCTGAGACATTTTATCACCACAAAGTATCTCCTTAAAGAACTGCCCACTTCCATTTGGTGGAATATTACACAAGCTTTAAACATTATGTTCATAAAGAGTTTATAATAACATGGAACTACACTAATGTTATTTTTGTCAAGTAGACAAAAAGCAACTATGTACAGTTTACAAAGGAACAAAACCTGTGCGTTAAAGACTAGATTTCTGGTCAAGGTGCCACAGTAAGTCCATTCTCCATGCCATGGGCTCTAAACGTACAAAATGACTGATAAACTATAATAAAGAGAAACCAAGAAGGCATAGCTGGTTCAAAAACAAGATAAATACATTTGTATATTTGTGGACTACAGACGGGACAGAAGCGCAAAATGCCATCCTAGGCGGGACTGACAACTTAAGACTGGTGGATTCTGGGCTCAGATATGTCAGCAATAGGTAGGGGTGTGTCTCCTTCAGGGTAAAGGGAAATGGGGTCACAAGCCAGGCTAACTGCTTGAAGTCAGGGACTAGAGTGGCCTCTCTCAACCTCTTTACTGCAGAAGAGGCACAAAAGTAAAAACAGGTCGGGTCAATCTCTGGAGCAAGTGCACTTCCATAGATGTGAGTCCAAGAAGGCCGGTAGAAGCTGCCACCAACTCAACTAAACTCTGCCCCTGTGATGGTGCCACAGTATTCCCAATATCACCCTAATACTAATGCAGGGTCCTAGGCTGCCGTAACAAAGTACCACAAACTGGGTGGCTTAAAACAATAGAAATTGATTCTTTCACAATTCTGGAGGTGAGACACATGCTCCCTCTGAAGGCTCTGGGGAAGAATCTTTCCTTGCCTCATCCAGCTTCCAGTGGCCCCAGATGTCCCATGGCTCATGGCAGCATAACTCCAATCTCTGCCTCAGTCTTCACATAACTGTCTTCTCTTGTGAGTGTGTCTCTGTGTCCAAATGTCCCTCTCCTTTCTCTAAGAAAACATCAGCCCCTGGATGAGGGCCCACCCTCATCCAAGATGACCTCATCTTAACTTGGTTACATCTGCAAAGACCTTATTTCCAAATAAGATCGCAATTACAGGTAATGGGGTTAGGATTCCAACATATCCTCTTAGGGGACACAGTTTTACCCACAAAACACCCTGAGGCAGGAATCCATACAACTGCCTTTATCAGACCTGGCTATGGCTTGGGGACTCAAAGAAATGAATGAAGGAAACTGCAAAACCACGAGAGAAAAATAAACAAAACTAAGATCCCTCCTACTCAAAAAGAGCATAGAAATAAAATTTTCAAAGTGCACGGGAAAATATAATGCCCCAAACGATAGCCAATAAATAAATAACTTGAACACAAATGTACTCCAATATGAAAATGATTTTATAGAAATATCGAAGACTTATTTAAGTACATTAAAGAAGATGGAAGCCAACATGTCCATTAAAAAGTTCAAGGACTTAATAAGCAGCCAAAAATCAAAGAAGAGTAAGAAGCTATGAAAAAGGACCAATTAAGCCTAAAAAGTAAAAATTGTGGTCATTGAAATAAAAATGCCATGACAGGATAAATCTCGGACTGTTCCTAGTTGAAGAGAGAATTCATTCATTAGAAGATAGTCTTGAGGAAGTCACCCAGAATATGACACAGAAAGACAAAATGATTTTTTTTAATTAGGACAGCTCAGAGATTTGGATAAGAGAATGAGAGTCTCCAGTATTTAACTAATAGCAGTCCATAGAATAGAAAATGGAGGCACTGGCAAAGAAGCAATATCTGAAATGATATTTGCTGAGCATTTCAAAGTGAAACAAAGTGAGTTCTCAGAGCAATAATGTCTTCTGATACATAAAAATAAATCCATACTGACAGGACATTAAGGATAGGAAATCATCTCAAAAGGGCCAGAGAGAAGACACAGATTACACACAAATGTGCATGCACTAGCTCTCAAGAGGACTTCCAAGCAGCAGCCATAGATGGCAAAGGACACAGCAGTAGTACCCACAAAGTGCTGAGGGAAAAATAAGCATTAATCTTGGTACGCGGGCCTCTCACTGTTGTGGCCTCTCCCGTTGCGGAGCACAGGCTCTGGACGCACAGGCTCAGCAGCCATGGCTCACGGGCCCAGCAGCTCCGCGGCATGTGGGAATCTTCCCGGACCGGGGCACGAACCCGTGCGCCCTGCATCAGCAGGCAGACTCTCAACCACTGCGCCACCAGGGAAGCCCGAGCATTAATCTTGATAGGAGTGTAATGGTGGAAGGTTGAAAAGTGCTTGGCTTCTGGATATATTCTGAAGGTAGAGATAAGGAACTTGTTAATCGTTACCTGTGAGCTGAGAGAAAGAGACCTAATTCTACACTTGATTTTTCCAGCAACCTCCTCCGCTCTCCAGGACATGACGAGGGCTCCTAGACATCTTCCTAATCTAGGCAAGGGCAGCCCCTTCTACGGATCTCTTGGAGGAGAGAGCCTAAGAGACAGACTCAGAGAAAAAAAAAGGCTTAAGAGGTGCAAACTTTGACTTGAGTAACACCATCTGCTAAACGTAAAGGCAAGCATTAGAAGCTGTTTCTATCTCTTTGATTGCTTTTATTTAAACCCACAGAGGTTCCAAAGGAGAACTGCTATCTGAAGTGCCCTGCATAATCTCCTTTTCTCCCCTTTCTCCACTCCCTGCATGATAATCAAATATTTGCCAAGAGGAAGGAGAGAATTTTGCAACAAAATACAATATACTCTCTGAAAGCTGTATCCCTCCCAACGATCCTCTGAAGGATGCCACTGCACACATCTGCTTTATCAAGTCTTTTCATAGGCAGTAATTACTCTAGCGTTAGAGATTTAAAAAACAAAACAAAACAAAACTGACTACGTCCCTATCTGTTTGGGTCCTCAGAGTTTCTTTTTCCTTAGTAAACACCCTGGTTAACTGAGGAAGGGAATCTTTTACTCCAAACCCTAACCAGACCTCAGTAGTATGAACTAAAGTTATATTCTAAAGAAGAAGAAAAAAGTCACACTATCATGTTGTATCTTTTTCATTTGAAAGCATGTTCTAAAATGGATCAGCTAGCCAAAGAGTTTAATATTTCAGGGGAAAAAAAAAAAAGACAAAGAGCCATTCTAGATAAGGGGGAGGGGAGTTTACTTACTATAGGTCGCTGGCAGACTGCCACGCTGTACACGTTTTTACATTTTTAAACAGTACTTACCCAATGCTCTCCTTAATCCCATTAAATGAAAACTTTCTCTAATTTTAAAATTAAATTTCCTGTATTCCCTGATAGGCTTCCAAGTTCTTCTCTCTCCCTCCTCCTCCCTGAGTCCCAGGGTATTTCTACAAGAAGGGGGGTATTAGACTCCTGGACAGATTCTATTCGGCATAATTGCCCTTGGCCTTGCTTTACCCCCCTGGGGTTTTCCATTGGGCACAGATTGTTCCCTTACTTCCTATCCTGAAGTAGTGGCAGTATTGCCCTAAAGCTCATGGCTTGCAGCTGTGAGGCTGTGACCATTCCACCTGCCACGGTGGGGCATGCTTCAGTCATGTACTCTTCAATAATGCAAGCATTGTGCTCCAAAATTCTTTAATCACTCACCCCAAACATAAGTAGATTTTGAGCACACAACTTCAACATGCATATATTTATTTATAAACTATTCCCTCGCACTACTATACACATAACTTACATAATTTTATAAAATATAATGAAAAACAGAAATTAAATAAATATTGCTCTACTATGTTATATTTTAATAATAGAACAAAATGATTAAATTATTATTAATAATATTTTAGTGCAAACAAAGGGACTGAGTATCTGGCATTACTTGAAAATTTTGGTGATACTGCAATTCGATTATGTGTTTTTCAGTTCTGGGTATTTGGCATCCAGATATATAAAGCTAATTTATTGCCAGAAAGATGCCTTCCACAGATACATACCAGTGGAAGAAAGGCATCATTGGCTATACTTATATAGCCATGCTTATTAATTATAGTATTAATTATGCAAAGGTTTCGATTAAAATTCAGCTGGTAAGTTTCCATCTTCCCTTATGCCACTCATTTTTGCTTGCCAACTAATTGGAAGATGCTACATTTTTATGTTTCACAAATGGGTTAAAAATCCACTGAAACTCTAGACTTTCAAGCAGGTTAGAAAATTCTCTTTTTAATGTTATTTAATATGCAGATATAAAAGTTTTTGTAGACAAAACATGTAATCATTTTTGGAGACAAAGACATACCACATACAATCTAGTTTCTACACTTGCCTCTTTAAGAATATAAAAAAAGAATGTCTATATGTGTATAACTGAGTCAGTCTGCCGTACAGCAGAGATTGGCACAACATTATAAATCAACTCTACTTCAATAAATAAATAAATAAACTTGCATCTTTAAAACTCTCCATGGCAAGAATTTCTTTTGAAAATAGGTTATTTCTTATTTATTTTCAAAATATCACAGTTATCCGAAGGGACAGATTAAATGTATTGATATTTTCAAAAATATCTCTTAGGTAGCATTTTAGTGAGGGCCACTTGAAATAAATTTGAAATCCTTGTGATTTTGTAAAAATCAAACAAAGAAAAACATTAGCAATTATCTTTACATTTGATAACAAAAAATTTGTAATAAGATTATTGTTGAAACTCTGTATAGTACAAGATATGGACATTCACCATCTCAATAAAAAATGTTAAATTTCTAGTGTTGTGTTAATCAAGGTTTTCCAGAGAAACAGAACCTATAAAATATATTTAGAGAGAGAGAGAGAAAGAGATTTATTTTAAGAAAATGGCTCACACAATTGTGGAGGCTGGAAAGCCCATAGAGCAAGCAGCAGGCTGGATATTCAGGTAAGGGTTGATGTTACAATCTTGAGTCTAAATTCTAGGCCTGAAATTCATGCAGGATTGTAGGTTGGAGTCTTCAGGCAGAATTCCTTCTTCTTTAGAAAACCTTAGTCGTTCTTAAGGCCTTCTACTGATTGGATGAGGCCCACCCACATTATGGAGGGCAATCTGCTTTACTCAAAGTCTATTAATTTAAATATTAATCACAACTAAAAAATGACCTTCACAGCAACATCTACACAGGTGTTTGACCAAGCAACTGGGCACCATAGCCTAGCCAAATTGATACATAAAATTAATCATTACATGTGTAGAAGTCTTTTTATTTTATATAAATACATATGTGTATACATATAATTTTATAAAATTAAACAATTTGATGCAACACCTAGCATTAATATGCATTCTGTGGCCATACATGGGAAGGAAATTAAGGTCACCATTGTTGAATGTCTGCATTGAGGGGTTTCCACCCTCACTTGGGGTACCATGACTGCCATTTGTGACCCATGAAGTGAGACTCTATGACCTAAGTGTGCAGTGCCAACCCATGTATTAAATGTAATTAAAACTTGCTTTCCATCTTAATTTTTTAGATAAAGAAATAAAACAAAAATTGAACTGTTTTCTTACTACATGTCCATCTGGAATTCTTTGGTCTGAAGCTTTAGGAACTGATGAGGAAGAAGGTTTCAGAGCAATGATTTTTAGAACACTAAAAGATCACCTAAAAATTGTGTTAATAATCCATATTTCTAGGTGAGAGCCACTGAAACCTTTACTCAGTAGAAGGGGGTAAAATCCAGGGATCTGTGTTTTAAACCATCACCCGAGGGATTCTGATCTAAGTGTTCGTTCCAGGCATCACCACTGGCCTGTTCTGTCACATACCAAACACTCAGCTACAAGCACTGGTTGACTGTCCACTGAGGACCAGGCACTCTGCCCAAGAATATGATGAATTCCTTACCCCCCAAAGGCACAGATTGAGACTAGTCTCAAAGAACTAATTTTGTTGGATTCTTATCTTTTGAAAAGTATTGATACAAGCCATTATTATCAAAGCCAGTGAATATCTTCTGTCTGTAAGTCTATAAGGTGGCAATTGTTTAGTAAAAATATTTCTCACTTCTGCACCCTGCAGCAGGGGGTCAGAGAAAGTGCCCTGACTGAGGACAGAAAACCCAGCTTCCGGTTACAGTTCTGCCACCAACTAGCAATGTGACCTTGAACAAGTTATTAAATCTTTCTATATCTTGGCTTCCCTAAATATAAAGTGAGTGCGTTGGATTACATTATTTGTATTAGTCAAACATTCTGTGACTCTGCCTGTACCTGGGAAATCAGTGTAGGTCTTTCTTCCTAACAAAAGCAAGGTCCATATTCAAATAATTTTAAAAAAGACAGATGTCTTCAGTACTTTTCATTCACTGAATTAAATTTCATCCAATTGATATAAATGAACAGGCCAGTGTTGCAGCTCCGTCCTATTTCAATAGTGGTCCCATTCTCCAGAGATCAACCATATCTCAACTAAGTCAAAGAAGGATAAAGTGGAAAAGTGAAAACAACCCAAGACCAACCTAATTTGCCAGCCTAAGGCATATGTTTGCTCTGAGTCTGTCCCATGCTGAAATAAATGAACTTTATCAATTGCATGGGGGGAGAAAAATCACCCAAACTAGTTGTTTAACATCCTAGAAATAAAGCAAACCGCTCATACATTAAATTTATTTTTAATAAAAATAATTTTTCACTGATGGACTCATTTTACCATTATGCACATGCATTTTAATCTTTCTGCTGTTATCTGTATAATAATATAAAACTCTCCATTTAGATAAGGATTCATCAGGCAGTCTCTGCGTTCACAAGCTGTAGCCCAGAGCGAAATTGTAAAGTAAGTGATTTGTCTCCAACGCACTCCAGTTTTCATCACTTCCAACAAGAACTATTATTATTGAAATAAATATAACATGTCTGATTAGTTTTTTAGATTATATGAGGCAGTTTCATATACATCATTTCATGAGGTCCTCAACCACCCTGAGAGTTATGCAGAGGAGATATTACCTCCATTTTACAAATAAGAAAACTAAGTTACAGAGAAGTGAAATGACTTACTAAAGTTGTATAGTAAAAAGCAGCAATTTGCAACCTGCACACAGGTTCCCTGACTCCAAGATTTAAGGGGGTCCCATGATAATGGCGCCCTGGTCGACTAGTGCACCTACCTGTCACCTGCAGCTTTTATCCAGGTGTGAGACCTTGTCTCCACATCTACACTCACCTCTCCTTAGTCCCATTCCTTATAGGCCTTCTTCCTGAGGCCACATAACTAAGTGAATTCTTACTAAAATGTTAATGGATGCCACTGAGTTTGTGTTTTCCACCTCCTTCTAGATAATACAGAAATAATCTAAGAGATGTCTAAAGGCAGTGCCTTAAATCAAAGAGTGTATTCTAATGGTGGGGAACAACCAGGCCAGCTAGGAGGTGGAAAGTGAGCATATTTTGGATCAAGAGAGCTCCTGCTACTGTTTGAGTATAGTCACAAAGGCGCATGGCATGCCCGAATGCTCTCTCATGAAGGCAGACCTACAAGGCAAAGAACAGTACAGATAACACCACTCAAATCCCACCTCAATGTAAGTCAACAATTACCGAGTGCCAACTACTTATATGGCAATGACCCACGTAATATTGAAAGTCAGGTAGCTAAAGAGTAAGACCCTTAATCAGCTATAGCCAGAGAGCCCTCAAAGAGAGACAAAAAATGACAGGCCTTTCCCTTGAGGCCCCTGGAAAAGAAATAATTAGTGGTAGCATTCAGCAGAGAACGCCAGAGGAAAGGAACTTCCTTTGAACAGAATTGATTTGATAAAGCTCCACTACTTAAAATACCAACTTTAAGCAATGGTAGACCAAAAGGCTGAGAATTAACTTCCCATAGCAATAAAGATCCCAATACGAAAAGAGCCTGATCCAAATATCACAAGACATGCAGAAGAGGGTCTGTAGAACTTGGACCCCAAAGAAAAGAAATCGAGACTTGGAACAGGGACAGACCCAACTGTCTGTCTTTCACCAGATTCACAGTGAGAAGGGGTTGGAAATTTATATCAAGCTTTCACTATGATTGTTGTACCTGATGATGCCTAAGTTAATAGACAGTAAACTGTATATATTTTCTATTACATGGTATAGAATTCAATCTATCTCAATTTTCTCTTTAGGTGCCTGTATAAGGCATCCCTGTATTAAAGAAGCCTTTTAAGCAACTGATATGTTTAAGTTATTGACATGTCCCTGGACTGGGTGGATATTATCTGGCTATTATAGCTCAGAATTGAAGACCTAAAAAGACTTGAACAGACACCTCACAAAAGAGAACATCAAAATAGCCAAAACACATATAAAAAGATGCTCAACTTCATCAGTCGTCAGAGGAAAAAAAAACATTAAAACCACAATGAGACACAACAACACACTCCCCAGAATGGCTAAAATGTAAAAGACTGACTATGCCAAGTGCCGACAAGAATGTGGAGCAACTGGAACTCTCTTACCTTGCTGATGGGAGAGAGAATCAATACATCCACTTGGGAGAAAGTCTTGTAGAACCTACTAAAACTAAACATACATAAGTCCCTTGACCCAGCAACTCTCCTGGATATAACCCTTACGGAAATGAATGCTTTTGACCACCAAAGCACATACATGTGCAAGGATGTTCATAGCATCTTTATTTGTAAGAGCCAAAGCTTAGAAGCAATCCAAACATTCATTAAAAAGTAAAAAATGTAAATAAATTGCAGTATATTTATACAATGGAACACTACTCAGCAATAAAAAGTAACAAACCCTACTGATAAATGGAGCAACATGGATAAATCTCACAGATACAATGTTGAGTGGAAAATGTCAGAGTGTATACTATATAATTCGATTATATGAAGTTCAAAAATAGGCAAAACTAATCGATAATGATGGAAGTCAGGATAGTAGATGCCTGAGGGTGGAGAAGGGGGTTACTGACTGACTGGGAGGGGTCCAAGGAAGACCTTTTAAATTCTGATCATGTTCTGTACTCCTTCATCTAGATGGTGGATGAGAGGGTGGGTATATATGCATACATAAGTAAAAATTAGTCAAGCTATACATTTAAGATTTGTGCACTTTCAGCACGTAAGATGGACGAAACCAGATGAGAACACCCTTAATAAATGTGCCCCTGACTGGGTTTTCCTAGTCCAGGTAGGTCTCATGCCCCTGTCCTCAAAATGCCTACAATCTAATCATAGGTGGGGGAAGGGATGAGTTCACTGTTGCACTACATTGGATTGCAATACGTAAAAGGAAGGCTGCAAAAGAGAGTAATTGCACAGGAAAGCCTTCAGAGGGTGGAACATTGCAGCTGGGCCCTGAATGATGAGTAGAATTTAACCAGCAGGGATGGCAGGGTTGGGGGGACAGTGCATTCCAAGCAGTGAGCGTGCAGCACAAGCAAAGATGTGGAGATGAAAATGTAAATGGCTTCCTCTGAGGGGAAAAAATGTAATTTGTTGTGACAGAAGCATAGACTGTAAGGGCAATGAGAGGGGTGTAGGAAGGAGAAATGTGGATTAGGGATGGACATGATGGGTCTTGAATGCTACGGTTAGATATTTTGGACTTGGAGCATGAAGCTAAGAGTTGGTGTCTGGAGAGACTATGGAATGAAGACAAGGAATACAGGTAGACCAGTACAGGAAAGGAAGTACCTAATTCAGCTCCAAACCAGCTTTTTCAAACCAAAAAAGTCACCCATTTCTAAGACCCAGAAGTTTGCCCTGAAGCATGCACAATTTTCCGACCCACCCCAAACCTCCATAGCATGCTAAGACTCTCCCTAAGCCAGTTTTCTGGAAGCAACAAGTCTGGCTCTGAAAGTGATATCTTTGACTCCAATATATGCCCAAGATTCTGGACCCAGTGAAATGAACTATCAAATACAAAATTAGCCTCATGGGGTTAACATCAGACCTGGTTGAAGCCCCAGTTCTCAGTGCTCTCATTAACTATGTCTATGCAGAGAAAAATAAACAAAGATGCTTTTAGCAATTCAGCCCAAATGCTGCTCCGAAGCCAGGAGTTGTTTACATTGAGAAGAACAGACTGCTTCTACAGCACATTTGAGCAATTTCTCTTGTTCAAAGTATACCGTATTCAGAGTTGCAGCACGTAGTAATTAGCATGCTCTTTTAATACATGCTTTATTAAAAAAAATTTCAGCAGTAGCAATTTTCTAACATTGGCCAATAAGTCTTTATTCATAGGGAAAAAATACAGATTTCCAGCTTTAATAAAACTCTGAGAATTATTTACTGATATTTTTGGTAACTAAATTATAATCATAATTTGTTATCATATAGTTCTTTTCATATCAACATAGTTAAAACCTATTAAAACTGTGGCAGAAGTTAAGCTCATTTATGAACCAGAGATACTTTTCTATGAAATACATCATGAAAACCGTTAACTAAAAAAATACATAACATGAAGCTAAGGCTCCAAGAGTTTAAAAGTGACCCACGATCACACAGCTAGTAAGAAAAGAAGCTGGGATTTTGACCCCAGATTTCTCAACGCAGGCCTGACTCTCATTCTATCCTGGCCCCCCTCCAAAGGCAGCACACAGAGGTTATCAGCGGTATGGTCAGTGGGCCTAGAGCTAATGTTAGCTAAAGATGCCTGAGGCAAAATGACAAGCTACAAAGGTCATCTTCCGTCTCCTTGCTCCTCGGGGCTCCCTTTCTTCTTGCTTCCAGGTTCTGTTCTGAAAGTTCCTCCAGGTTCTGTTCTGGCACTATCTAAAGCCACATTAAAGATCTCTCTTTGGGACTTCCCTGGTGGCGCAGTGGTTAAGAATCCACCTGCCAATGCGGGATTGGTTCGAGCCCTGGTCCGGGAAGATCCCACATGCTGCGGAGCAACTAAGCCCGTGCACCACAACTACTGAGCCCACATGCCACAACTACTGAAGCCCGCGTGCCTAGAGCCCGCGTGCTCCACAACAAGAGAAGCCACCGCAATGAGAAGCCCACGCACTGCAACAAAGAGTAGCCCCTGCTTGCTGCGACTAGAGAAAGCCCGTGTGCAGGAACGAAGACCCAACACAGCCAAAAATAAATAATAAATAAATAAATAAATAATTTATATTAAAAAAAAAAAGATCTCTCTTTAATGGAGATGCCATTAAAGCCAGCTCTCGAGGGGGGAATCTCTGGTGTACATACAGTGAGTGCAACATGGAGCCAGGGACACATAACAGGGCCATCATAGGGTAGAGGTTCAATTGCTCTTCCTTACCCTTGCTTAAAGTCTGTACCTTCTTCTCCAATGTAGTGACTCTCCTATGAATAACTCCACTATAGTACAAATCACCCTACCACGGTTTAGTTGACCATCTTCCCCAACAGAATCCACCTGCCAATGCGGGATTGGTTCGAGCCCTGGTCCGGGAAGATCCCACATGCTTTTAAACTGTTCCAAAAACAGTTTAAAAGAGGGGGAAAAAGTCTAGCTTACTGCATTTCCCCTTTCCAGCCTCTCCTTTCTTCTCAATTATCACCCTCCTGTCGGAAATACAAGTGCAGCTGTCCACAATACATGAGCTTACATGCCGTGGGATCCTAACAATATATTCTCTTTAGAAAGCATGTTGCACAAAGAAAAACACACAGCTTAATGCCCCAGAACTTCTAAATCAGCAAAGAGAACGAGAGAGGGGGCGAGAGAGGGAGCTGAACAGGGAGCAAGAGAGCAGGGAGAAGAGTGCGGGTCAGAGAACATCAACTCTGCTCAGGTGACCCTGTCTTCATCCCGAGGCCCAAACACACAGGACTTCATATCCCACCAAATAACTCACTCACACTAGGGGTATTAGCAAATAATGTGAATTTTACTGCAGAATTCATGGGGGGCAGGGAGAGAGGTGGGAAGGGGTGGATGGGAGAATTTACATCATGTACCCCAAGCCCACACTTCAGGCATTCGACATGCCTCCTCGCCCAAGCCTCTCTGCCATACCATACTATATATTTTTATAAATGTGTATATACATCTTTTTTTCTTTTCTGATCCCAGGACCCCTACCACCACCGCAGTCCTAGTATCTTTCCTCCTTTCCAGAGCAATATGGCTTTACCCAAACCTTTCCAAACATGTACACCACCCTGCACAAACACTTAGCAAAGGGCCCTCCAGTACCAAGATTCGCTCTCTCTAGGATCATAGGAGATTAAAAATAGCATTTTTCTCCTATAACTGAAAGACAGACAATAGCTTAAGTAATTAGGGAAAAGGGATAGACACTGGCATTTTCAAGCGCTTATGCTTGAATATGCTGGTGTTGTTACATATGCCTTGCCCAGTGGCAGTACTTAAGGTTCTTACACTTGGTGAAATGTATACAACAGAGGACAGATATACCATCCCCGTTTCCATTGCCCAAGTGGAATTTCCATCTCCAACCCTCTGAGATGTGGAATATGTCTACAATGAGAAAGTAAGTAGCGCTAATTTAAAGAAGGGTGTTGACATGACAGAGAGATTAGGAATGCACCGTGAGGTCCAGCCAGCTCTGGCCATCTTTTGAGGCTTCAAGATAATTTGGGATATTAGATGTGAAATGTTCAGTAAAAGAAATGAAAATGGCTGGGGAGCTGGACAGGAAGGAGATGTCATATCAAAATCTATCCTTTTCCAATGGCAAACAAGGTTTTTTTTTTGTTGTTGGCTCCAAATGACAACTAATTCCTTCCACTTAAAGAAATTCTATAATTTGCCCGCGACCATCCTCCACGTCAACATTTGGCGTAGCCGGGGAAACACGGAGAAGAAAACACTGCAGTGTTGGCAGGCGGGGCAGCAGCTGAGACTCTAGGGCCACAGACAGAATGACCTAATTTGCAGAAGGCTTTGGTGGACAGGAATAAAGACTGGTTCTCTGAAAGCTGGGAAGGGACATTTAGCCTTGGAGAGTAAAGATTATTTTATCAGGAAATAAATCAGAGGCCTGTACAATGACCACTTTTTTCCAGTCACATCTTGGTGATGAGGGTGTGTATTCAGACCACAGGAATCTCAAAACCAGCCGTCCTCCCCATTAGCTCTCTGGGACACCAGGCACATGGCTGGTGAAAGCCCCAGACAACAGCATTCTTGAGTTTTCACTTCATGCCTTTCTGAGCATGTGTGGTTTCTTTCATTTGTGTTTGTATTTGGCATTTGTTTGTTTGTTGGTTGGTTGGTTGGTTTGGACAGTCTCATTTGGAGGCTGGTGGTTGCCGTCCTTCCCTCTGGGAAGTGGCTGCCAAGGAACCAAGTGTCTGCCATGCCCTGCTTCAGCCCCTCTGGCCAGCTGCCAGGTCTGAGGTGATGGCTGGTGCTTCTGCTGGCCCAGCATACAAAATACCAAATTCCAGTGGGCACCAGGGAAGCAAGGAGAGGGGCACTTAGAGGCAGGGGTGAGACAGGAGTCTACCAACCTGTCAAGCAGTCCCCAGGGAAGAGGCAAGTGTCTGTCACAGAGATGTCCATTGAGAGTAAAAAGACTTAGGCTAGTGAATATATCAGAGACAGGGAACACCTTACTCTCGTTGCCAGTCAATACGTCCTTTTGAATAAAAGTAACCCGCGCTCTTATGGAGGGGAGGGGGAAGTGGAGCTTGGGGTCCTAGTGGACATTTGTAAAAAGACAAAGGGGAGAGACAGAATTGCCAAGGCAGTTGGACGTCTTCCCTCCTGTGGCCCAGAGGTGTGTCCCACTTCAAAACCTGAAATAAACTCGAACACCCCACCTTCAGAGAAAACGGAGTTATTTTTTAAAAATAACGCAGGCTTTCACTTTGAAGCTATTTCAAAAGCCTAAGATATAATTTAGTTTTGAGGGGGGAAAGCTACCAGAAAAGGAAAAGAAGTAGAAACACAAGTTGTAACAACAACAACAACAAAACAAAAATAAAGTCCTAGAATTAAATTTTGCAACCAAAACATAGGCCTTTGGGTTTCTCATCAATCACAGCTCTGTGTTGCTGTTTTGGTGAATAGATTTCTGAATTTTATTTTGAATGGTATAATTTTCAGATTAAGATTTTAAAAGAAGTACAGGCTCAAAGGGGGAAAGAAAAAAAAGGAAACTACTCCACACAACTACTTCAGACAAGTGAGGGCGTAGACACAGATGCGCCTAAAAGAATGTTTCTTCAAATTTTCCACTATCCCCTCTGCTCTTTGCACCCTCTGCAGTCTGTAAATTCTCTCTGCTCAGAGAGCTGGGCCTGTCTGCATATTATCAGAGATAACATCAGGTCAGCGCTTCAATTACCAAATCCCTGTTTTCAGAGACTTAACACAGGTATAAAATGTGTTTGGGGCTCAAACATGGCAGATAACATCTCAAGCCAGCAGTTAATTCTCTAAAATGTTTTTCAAGGGCAAACATCTTCTAACTGCTTATTTTCTGATCCCATAGTGCAAATAAACACAAGGTCATACATTAAAATTATCCATAGCATGTCCCAGAGCCAGCAGGCCCTGACTAATTGGATCCTGAGAAAGCCGTATGTAGAACAATGCTACTTTTCAAATGGGGCATTCTTTGTAGGGAAACATTCAACATGGAGATGAGGGTGGTAGGGGAAGGGGAAAGCTGTTATTATGAAACTTTTCTTGCAGTGTGTTTCTGGAATATCAAGAAGAAACCTGAAAGGAAAAGGAAAAAATAACTTCTTCATTTATCCTCCTCTAAAAGCTCTATAAAGTGTTTGTATTCATGTCTAGAGCTGACTGATTTTTTTCCTTTTTTTTTCTTCCAGCTTTATTGAGATATAATCAGCATTTAATATCTTTGTATGGTGACACATTATAACTAGAATTATGGTGATCATTTTGAAATGTATAGAAATATCGAATCACTATGTTGTGTAACTGGAACTAACATAATGCTGTAGATCAATTATACTTCAAAAACAAACAAACAAATTTATAGAAAAAGAGATCAGATTTGTGGCTACGGGGGTCAGAGGGTGGAGGGACGGGGGAACTGGATGGTGGTCAAAAATTACAAACTTCCATTTATAAGATAAATGAGTACTGGGGATGTAATATACAACATGATCAAGATAACTAACACTGCTGTATGTTATATGTGGAAGTTGTTAATAGAGCTGTCTGATTTTTAAAAGCACAGAATATGATATTATGATCATGTACCACCTTTATGCTGGGCATTCATCCTGGGGGCTTGGGTGACTAAAAGACAGAAGGCATGGCCACTGGCATCATGGTATCAGGTTAAGGATATGGAACAAATAAAAAGACAAGGGAAAGTATGTGGTGGTATCAGCCACATACTAAATATACTGGCAGTAAGTGGAGGGGGTAGAAAGACTAGAAATGGCCTAGTAGGCCAGATTTGCTAAATGGGGTTATTAGCGTGAACTTTAGAGCCAGGCCACCTGGGATTAAACCTGACCCTGCCTTGGGCAAGTTACTTAATCTCTGTGTCTCAGTTTCCTCATCTGTCAAATGAGGTTAAATATAATACTGGCCCTGTTGGAGCAGCGCCTGGCACACAGAAGCACTAAAGGTATAAACTGGTCTATTATTATAAGAGAGAGGTTTATGCTGGAGAAAACTGAAATGAAGGGAAGGGAGGTGACTGAACTGCTCTGCTCCTCTATTTTTTCTTCTTGAGTCTTCAGTGTTCCATAATCTGTTGCCCAAGATTCCTAGAAGATTATGGACAGAGTTCCCACACCCCATTTGCAGATCCTATCAGTTGCCTGAGGAGAGGACAGCTGGATTCAAGGCTTCTTCTCCTCCACTTGTGTTGCCCTCCCTGATTCAGACCTGCAAGGGAGGGGTGACGTAGCTCACCAAACACCCTAGTTCCGCTGTTCCCGTTTCCAAGTGTGACACGCACCAGTCCAGATTCTTTCAGATGCAAGTAGCAAAACTCAAACTCAAACCAGCTTTTGAGGAAGAATGGATTTGTAGGAAGGGTGCCGAGGGACCCCCATATGGGAAGTTTGGGAAAGTGGGGACAGGATCCGCTCTGGGGGCCTCGGGCCTCAACCGGTCAGGATTTTCTTCACTTCCGGTTTGCTTCTCTGTGCCATTGGCTTTGTTCCTTCAGTCTGGCTTTCTCAGGAGGCAGGAACCAGGGCCACCAGCAAGCAGCTCCTGGCTCACTTCTTCCTACTTTGTCACGAGAGAGAAAAGGGGCCTTATTTTCTTAGTTTCAAGCTACAAAATCCCAGAGGATGACTCTGGTTGGTCTTGGATCACATGTCCAACCTTCTGCTACTCCCTGTGGAAGTGAGGATGAGATACTGTGTTTGGGCCAGCCGTCTTCCCTAGAACAACTTCTGTGGCCAGGTACGTGGAGTCCAATAAGAACATGCCAGCTCTCATCACATTCAGACATGTTAGGGTTGGGGGTGGTAGAAGCTGTTCCCCAAAACAATGAAGTGCTGTTACGTAAGGACAAATTGGTGCTGAGAGGACGGATATCTTCAACATTACAGAATGACATTGTGGAGATGGTACTTTTACAGATAAGATTTGGCAGAACTGAGTAAAATATGTTGTTACCTGCTTTCACAGATTCTTCATCCCTCATCCTTCATGATAAATCAATCCCTTCTTATACACACTACTATATTTAAAATAGATAACCAACAAGGACGCACTGTAGAGCACAGGGAACTCTACTCAATATTCTATAATAACCTAAATGGGAAAAAATTTGAAAAAGAATAGATACATGTATATGTATAACTGAATCACATAGCTGTACACCTGAAACTAACACAACACTGTAAATCAACTATACTCCAATATAAAATACAAACTTTTGAAAAATAAAATAAAATCAATCAATCCCTTCTTTTTATTTCATAAAGGCAAAATGCACCTGTGTAGGGACACCACATCACACAATTCTAAAGGTCTCTATTCACTTTATATTCTGGAAGGTAGAACATAGAGTCAGTCCCTTGGAGATCTCTCAGTGCCTTGTACATGGTGGCTTCTCAATAAAGCCTTGCTGCCTGAACTTAGGAGTGAGTGACTACAATGTAATTTTCTTTCTCAAATGCAACAGTGAAATTGTAAAACACATCAATCGTACACCTAGGTTAAAATACAAGTGCTGGGGCTTCCCTGGTGGCGCAGTGTTTGAGAGTCCGCCTGCCGATGCAGGGGACACGGGTTCATGCCTCGGTCCGGGAAGATCCCACATGCCGCGGAGTGGCTGGGCCCGTGAGCCATGGCCGCTGAGGCTGGGCGTCCGGAGCCTGTGCTCCGCCACAGGAGAGGCCACAACAGTGAGAGGCCCACGTACCGCAAAAAAAAAAAAAAAAAAAAAAAATACAAGTGCTCTTGCTCTTGCTGAAGGCAAGCTATTTTATCAATGTAAACCCCAATTACACCCTTTTTAAGATACAAAAATAATAATACCTCTCTCAGAGGACCGTCATAAAGAGTTAACCAACATAACAAACATGACAGTGAATACATATTGCTCAGGACGCTGTTTTCCTATTAACTTTGTCCTTTTTGTTTTTCACTTCACAACTGCCTCAACCCCTTGAGGGAAAAAAAAGGTAGCATCTTAGTACTGAAAGAGGAATTTAAAATAATTTAGTTCAATGTTCTCATGTGCAAATCACTGACTCCTCATAGGCTGTAGAATGTATTTTCCAGGGCCTTTGAGAACTACGCAAAGATTTTTACTTTTATTTGCTTCCCTTTCAAGAATTATGTCAAAAATTAATATAAGCATATTCTGGGTAAATTCAATGACCATCTTAAAAGCAAGTACTGCCACCAAGCTCCTACTAACACATAGGATTTTTTTTGATGATAAATAACTGTCTAAGGGAGGCTAAACAAATTTTTATTCAAATCTTATTTATAGATTGACAGATGAATAGATAGACAGACATAGATTTGGACATATTATATATCATCTGAGTGCCTGCTTTGTGGCAAGCTCTCTGTTGGGATGTGAACTCAACTCATCCTTTCCACAGCACTCCAGATAGTGTTATTACCCAGGTTCAGATTTATGAGGAAACTGAGGTTTCAGCAAATTTAAGCAATTCGTCCAGGGCTTCAAAGCCAGAGAGTGGGGAGTCAGGACAAGCCTCATTATAGCTACTGTCAGAAAACCCTTCCTCCTTCATGGCACAGAATCAGCTCTGTGCCCCTTCAAAGCTCTCCAGCTATTTCTCTTCCCCAAAGTTTTTTTTCTCAGCCTTTCAAAATCTTATCTAACACAAAGAAGAAACTTACAGTAAAGAAAACAGAGAAAAAGAGTCGTGTCTGTGTTTGTGTGTGTGTGTGTGTGTGTCCCTACTGAACAGATTATTAAATGAATGAATATGGATGGATGGATGGATGGATGGATGGATGGATGGACAGATGGATGGGTGTATGGAAGTCTTCTCTGCCAGCCTCTACTTCTTATCATTTAGGTTGTTTTCTACTTTTCTCTCCAGGATTCCTAATCCAGTAACGAACACCTAGAATTACCTGTTTGACTTAAAATTACTTACAGAAATGGAGAGACTTACATGAATTAGTAACTTAGACATGAAGTACTGTTAAAAAATGCTTTAGGGCTTCCCTGGTGGCGCAGTGTTTGAGAGTCCGCCTGCCGACGCAGGGGACGCGGGTTCGTGCCCCGGTCCGGGAAGATCCCACATGCCGCGGAGCAGCTGGGCCCGTGAGCCATGGCCGCTGGGCCTGCGCGTCCGGAGCCTGTGCTCCGCAACGGGAGAGGCCACAACAGTGCGAGGCCCATGTACTGCAAAAAAAAAAAAAAAAAAATGCTTTAGAAGGTTGGCAATAACTACCACATCTAGAACGGAACAAAGAATTTTCAAAGAAGACTAGCGTTTCCTAATATATCTTACAGTTTGGCATGATAGCAATAAATGTGTTCATGCATGTTTTCTGTTTCATCCTCACATCAAAGCCTGCAAAACAGATATTATTACCCCCAGATATTCTTATTCCTTATTTTCAAACAAGGAAACTGAGACTCAGAATAAATAACCTGCCCTAGGCTGTATATCTAATATTTGACATAGGCAGGATTTAAACTGGTTCTGCCTGGCTGTAGAACCCATGCCCTCCCTCCCTCCCTCCCTCCCTTCCTTCCTTCCATTATTCCTCCCTTCCCTTCCTTCCTTCCTTCCTCCTTCCCTTCCTTCCTTCCTTCCTTCCTTCCTTTCTTTCTTCCTTTCTTCCTTTTTCTTTCTTTCTTTCTTTCTGTATTGTGGTAAGAATACATAACTTGAGATCTATTCTTTTAACAAATTTTTCAGTGTACAATACAGTATTGTTAACCATAGGCACAGAGTTGTACAGCAGTCTCTAGAACTTACTCATCTTGTGTAACTGATGCTTTGTACCCACTGAACAGCTCCTCATTTCCCTCTCCGCTCAACTCCTGGTAACCACCAATCTACTCTTTCTTGATTATTTTAGGTATTTCATATAAGTGGGATCATGTAGTTTTTGTCCTCTGTGACCAGCTTATTTCATGTAGTAGAATGTCCTCCATGGTAATTCACATTGTTGCATATGACAAGATTGGCTCCTTTTTTTTTAAGGCCGACTAATATCCTATTGTATGAATTCACCCCATTTTCTTTATCCCTCGATGGACATTTAGTTGTTTCCATGTCTTAGAGATTATGAATAATGCTGCAATGAACATGAGAGTACAGATATCTCTTTGAGATCCTGATTTCAGTTCTTTCAGATATATATCCAGGAGTGGGATTGCTAGATCATATGTTGGTTCTATTTTTAATTTTTTGATGAACCTCCATACTGCTTTCCATAGCAGCCGCATCGTGTTACAGTCCCACCAACGGTGTACAATCTATTTTAACATCAAATTTGCCTTTTGTCTGAATCACCACTTTTGTCTATCGAATTTATATAAAGTTCAGTTCTCTCACAAAGAAAGTCAAAGATTATTCTGCGTCCACAAGACCAGTAAATTGGATGATAAATCACAGCACAGGCTACAGGTGAAGTTCCAACTCTCAAGGAACTTTTCTTCTGGAAAAATAGAGTGAGTCATATCAGCTTACAGAAGTTAAATTCCTGCTTCAGAGGAAGCACAATTTGAAAACTATTGGCCAAACTTCTTACTGAAGCAAAAGGGCTTTCATGTTTCAACCTCTCCCTTCCTCCCAAGCTCCATCTTTTGATATTCTTCAACCTGTACTCAGTGTTCCAACAACTGTTTTTATTTCCCCAAACACTCCATACTGATCTATGATTCTGTGCCTTTCTTTATTCTGTTAACTCTGCCTAGAACAAGCTTACCACACACCACACAACCTATATTTCTTGTCTACCTGGAAAACTTCCAGAGAACCCAAAGAGATGAGTCTGTGAAACTTTCCAGACTCTCCACTTCCCCGACTCATCACAGGGACATCCTTTCTCTGCACTACCTCTAAGTCTTGAACATCTTGTGTAGAGCTAATTATGATGTTCTGTAATAATTTTTTACACACTTGTCCACTCTGCTGGACTGTGGGTACTTTGAGGACGATACCGGATTTTATTTTTACTGATATTCCCCTGTAGTGTAAGGGCCTGACATTAAGCTTTATGATCGCCAAGTCTTCCAGTTCAAAGACATCCATCTCAAAGAAACACACTGCCAGTCATATGACACATGTACTAGCAAACCAACTGGACAAAGAACTAGGCCATCCCCACCATGAAGTTCCCTTTTTAAAAGCCCTTGGTAACCTAGATAACTGACCACTTGAATGATCCCACTTCTCCCTTCCCACTCCCCAATTCTCACTCTTATGTTTTAAATTCGCCAATGAAGAGTGAACCTGCTAAACCCTAGACACCCCACCCTCAGACATTAATAAAGGCAGGGCCCCAGATCTGCACGCTCCCTTTGGACCCACACCCTCACTATGTGACTCTTGGGTGTGCCATGTACCCTCCAGGACCTGTGAGTAATAAATTTTGTTCTTTGAAGTTCCCTGCTGGTTGTTGCTGAAATGCATCCCACAATCATAATAAGAATCACAAGGGCTGGTCCAGCCACAACATTGGTCCCAGTGCGGGGAATATCCACAGGGGCTCAACACAAGTGGTACAGACCCTGGCGAGGGCCTCGGGCATTCCTAGCTGATAGCATCACTGTGAATAGGCTGGGACTGACACAACATGCCCCACAGTAAAGACCACTAATGATGTTTAATACATGACATTAGATTAAATCAAACTGAATTGATTGAAAAACAACTGAAAAGGTATAAACCTGAGATTTTCACGACTTCAGTTCCTTCTCATTTCTTTTGTTTTAGTGTTTGTCTCCTATGCACACCTATTTATATTCTGGAGAGCTTACCTCTGGGTAAGTTGTGCTTACAGGTGGTCCTTCCTTCTCTGTTCTCTTCCTTCATCCAACAAGCATTGATTCCTACTGTGTCCAGACACTGTTATGAGCTAGGACAGAAAGATGGGTGAGCCAAGACGCCTGCTTTAAAGAATCCTGAGGCAAAATGGAGGGATCACTGCCATGTAAGAAATACAACAAAGTGCCTTGAGGGGTCAGAGAAGAAAGAAAACATCCAAAGGGAAGAGTCAGGAAACACTATCCAGAGGAAAGGGTGTTTGAATGAGGCCTTGGGTTTTGAAAGAATATATGTGTTCTCTAAATTCCTCTCAAAACAAGATTTTTTTAAATTTAATTTTATTTATTTTTTTATACAGCAGGCTCTTATTAGTCATCCATTTTATACACATCAGTGTATATATGTCAATCCCTATCTCCCAATTCATCACACCACCACCTCCACACCCTGTCCATACGTTTGTTCTCTATATCTGTGTCTCTATTTCTGCCCTGAAAACCTGTTCATCTGTACCATTTTTCTAGGTTCCACATATATGCGTTAATATATGATATTTGCTTTTCTCTTTCTGACTTACTTCACTCTCTATGACAGATCCATCCACATCTCTACAATGACCCAATTTCGCTCCTTTTCATGGCTGAGTAATATTTCATTGTATATATGTACCACATCTTCTTTATCCATTTGTCTGTCGATGGGCATTTAGGTTGCTTCCATGACCTGGCTATTGTAAATAGTGCTGCAATGAACATTGGGATGCATGTGTCTTTTTGAATTATGGTTTTCTCTGGGTATATGCCCAGTAGTGGGATTACTGGGTCATATGGTAGTTCTATTTTTAGTTTTTTAAGGAACCTCCATACTGTTCTCCATAGTAGCTGTATCAATTTACATTCCCACCAGCAGTGCAAGAGGGTTCCCTTTTCTCCACACCCTCTCCAGCATTTGTTGTTTGTAGATATTCTGATGATGCCCATTCTAACTGGTGTGAGGTGATACCTCATTGTAGTTTTGATTTGCATTGCTCTAATAATTAGTGATGTTGTGGAGCTTTTCATGTGCATCTTGGCCATCTGTATGTCTTCTTCGGAGAAATGTCTATTTAGGTCTTCTGCCCATTTCTGGATTGGGTTGTTTGTTTCTTTAATATTGAGCTGCATGAGCTGTTTATATATTTTGGAGATTAATCCTTGGTCCACTGATTCATTTGCAAATATTTTCTCCCATTCTGAGGGTTGTCTTTTCATCTTGTTTATGGTCTCCTCTACTGTGTAAAGGCTTTTAAGTTTCATTAAGTCCCATTTGTTTATTTTTGTTTTTATTTCCATTACTCTAGGAGGTGGATCAAAAAAGATCTTGCTGTGACTTATGTAAAAGAGTGTTCTCCCTATGTTTTCCTCTAAGAATTTTATAGTGTCCAGTCTTACATTTAGGTCTCTAATCCATTTTGAGTTTATTTTTGTGTATGGTGTTAGGGAGTGTTCTAATTTCATTCTTTTACATGTAGCTGTCCAGTTTTCCCAGCACCACTTATTGAAGAGACTGTCTTTTCTCCATTGTATATCCTTGCCTCCTTTGTCATAGATTAGTTGACCATAGCTATGTGGGTTTATCTCTGGGCTTTCTATCTTGTTCCATTGATCTATATTTCTGTTTTTGTGCCAGTACCATATTTTCTTGATTACTGTAGCTTTGTAGTATAGTCTGAAGTCAGGGAGTCTGATTCCTCCAGCTCCATTTTTTTTCCCCCAGGAGTGCTTTGGCTATTCGGGGTCTTTTGGTTCTCCATATAAATTTTAAGATTTTTTGTTCTAGTTCTGTAAAAAATGCCATTGGTAATTTGATAGGGATTGAATGGAATCTGTAGATTGCTTTTGGTAGTATAGTCATTTTCAAAATATTGATGCTTCCAATCCAAGAACATGGTATATCTGTATTCCTTTTATTTCTTTTTCTTCTCTGATTGCCATAGCTAGGACTTCCAAAACTATGTTGAATAATAGTGGTGAGAGTGGACATCCTTGTCTTGTTCCTGATCTTAGAGGACATGCTTTCAGTTTTTCACCATTGAGAATGGGTTTGTCATATATGGCCGTTATTATGTTGAGAGAGTTTCCCTCTCTGCCCAATTTCTGGAGAGGTTTTATCATAAATGGGTGTTGAATTTTCTCAAAAGCTTTTTCTGCATCTATTGAGAGGATCATATGGTTTTTCTTCTTCAATTTGTTAATATGGTGTATCACATTGATTGATTTGTGTATATTGAAGAATCCTTGCATCCCTGGGATAAATCCCACTTGATCATGGTGTATGATCCTTTTAATGTGTTGTTGCATTCTGTTTACTAGTATTGTGTTGAGGATTTTTGCATCTATATTCATCAGTGATATTGGTCTGTAATTTTCTTTTTATGTAGTATCTTTTTCTGGTTTTGGTATCAGGGTGATGGTGGCCTCATAGAATGAGTTTGGGAGTGTTCCTTCCTCTGCAATTTTTTGGAAGAGTTTGAGAAGGATGGATGTTAGCTCTTCTCTAAATGTTTGATAGAATTCACCTGTGAAGCCATCTGGTCCTGGACTTTTGTTTGTTGGAATATTTTAAATCACAGTTTCAATTTCATTGCTTGTGATTGGTCTGTTCATTTTTTCTATTTCTTCCTGGTTCGGTTTTGGAAGGTTATACCTTTCTAAGAATTTGTCCATTTCCTCAGGTTGTCCATTTTATTGGCATAGAGTTGCTTGTAGTAGTCTCTTAGGATGCTTTGTATTTCTGTGGTGTCTGTTATAACTTCTCCTTTTTCATTTCTAATTTTATTGATTTGATCCTCTCCCTCTTTTTCTGGATGAGCCTGGTTAATGTTTTATCAATTTTGTTTATCTTCTCAAAGAACCAGCTTTTAGTTTTATTGATCTTTGCTATTGTTTTCTTTGTTTCTATTTCATTTATTTCTGTTCTGATCTTTATGATTTCTTTCCGTCTACTAACTTTGGGTTTTGTTTGTTCTTCTGTCTCTACTTCCTTTAGGCTTATGGTTAGATTGTTTATCTGAGATTTTTCTTGTTCGTTGAGGTAGGCTTGTAGAGCTATAAACGTCCCTCTTAGAACTGCTTTTGCTGCATCCCATAGGTTTTGGATCATTGTGTTTTCACTGTCATTTGTCTCTAGGTATTTTTTGATTTCCTCTTTGAATTCTTCAGTGATCTCCTGGTTATTTAGTAACGTATTGTTTAGCCTCCATGTGTTTGTGTTTTTTACGTTTCTTTTCCCTGTAATTGATTTCTAATCTCATAGCATTGTAGTTGGAAAAGATGCTTGATATGATTTCAATTTTCTTAAATTTACTGAGGCTTGATTTGTGACCCAAGATGTGATCTCTCCTGGAGAATGTTCCGTGCGCACTTGAGAAGAAAGTGTCATCTGCTGTTTTTGGATGGAATGTCCTATAAATATCAATTAAATCTATCTGGCCTATTGTGTCACTTAAAGCTTGTGTTTCCTTATTAATTTTATGTTTGGATGATCTGTCCATGGGTGTAAGTGAGGTGTTAAAGTCCCCCACTATTCTGCTACTGTCAATTTCCTCTTTTATAGCTGTTAGCAGTTGCCTTATGTATTGAGGTGTTCCTCTGTTGGGTGCATATATATTTATAATTGTTATATCTTCTTCTTGGATTGAACCCTTGATCATTATGTAGTGTCCTTCTTGTCTCTTGTAACATTCATTATTTTAAAGTCTATTTTATCTGATATGAGTATTGTTACTCCAGCTTTCTTTTGATTTCCATTTGCATGGAATATCTTTTTCCATCCCCTCACTTTCAGTCTGTACGTGTCCTTAGGTCTGAAGTGGGTCTCTCATAAACAGCATATATGCGGGTCTTGTTTTTGTATCCATTCAGCAAGCCTGTGTCTTTTGGTTGGAGCATTTAATCCATTCACGTTTAAGGTAATTATCAATATGTATGTTCTTATTACCATTTTCTTAATTGCTTAGGGTTTGTTTTTGTAGGTCCTTTTCTTCTCTTGTGTTTCCCACTTAGAGAAGTTCCTTTAGCATTCGTTGTAGAGCTGGTTTGGTGGTACTGAATTCTCTTAGCTTTGGCTTGTCTGTAAAGCTTTTGATTTCTCCATCAAATATGAATGAGATCCTTGCTGGGTACAGTAATCTTGGTTGTAGCTTCTTCCCTTTCATCACTTTAAATATATCATGCCACTCCCTTCTGGCTTGTAGAGTTTCTGCTGAGAAATCAGCTGTTAACCTCATGGGACTTCCCTTGTATGTTATTTGTCATTTGTCCCTTGCTGCTTTCAATAATTTTTCTTTGTCTTTAATTTTTGACAATTTGATTACTATGTGTCTCGGCGTGTTTCTCCTTGGGCTTATCCTGTATGGGACTCTCTGTGCTTCCTGGACTTGGGTGGCTACTTCCTTTACCATGTTAGCAAAGATTTCAACTATAATCTCTTCAAATATTTTCTTGGGTCCTTTCTCTCTCTTCTTCTGGGACCCCTATAATGTGAATGTTGTTGCATTTAATGTTGTCCCAGAGGTTTCTTAGGCTGTCTTCATTTCTTTTCATTCTTTTTTCTTTATTCTGTTCCACAGCAGTGAATTCTACTATTCTGTCTTCCAGGTCACTTATCCATTCTTCTGCCTCAGTTATTCTGCTATTGATTCTTTCTAGTGTATTTTTCATTTCAGTTATTGTATTGTTCATCTCTGTTTCTTTGTTCTTTAATTCTTCTAGATCTTTGTTAAACATTTCTTGCATCTTCTCAATCTTTGCCTCCATTCTTTTTCTAAGGTCCTGGATCATCTTCACTATTATTATTCTGAATTCTTTATCTGGAAGGTTGCCTACCTCCACTTCGTTTAGTTGTTTTTCTGGGGGTTTATCTTGTTCCTTCATCTGGTACATAGCCCTCTGCCTTTTCATCTTGTCCATCTTTCTGTGAATGTGGTTTTGTTCCACAGGCTGCAGGACTGTAGTGCTTCTTGCTTGTGCTGTCTGCCCTCTGGTGGATGAGGCTATCTAAGAGGCTTGTGCAAGTTTCCTGATGGGAGGGACTGGTGGTGGGTAGAGCTGGCTGTTGCTCTGGTGGGCAGAGGTCCGGAAAACTTTAATCCACTTGTCTGCTGATGGGTGGGGCTGGGTTCCCTCCCTGTTGGTTGTTTGGCCTGAGGCGACCCAACACTGGTGCCTCCCCGGGCTCTTTGGTGGGGCTAACAGTGGACTCTGGGAGGGCTGATGCCAAGGAGTACTTCCCAGAACTTCTGCTGCCAGTGTCCTTGCCGTCACAGTGAGACACAGCCACCTCCCGCCTCAGCAGGAGACCGTCCAACACTAGCAGGTAGGTCTGGTTCGGTCTCCTATGGGGTCACTGCTCCTTCCTCTGGGTTCCGATGCATACACTACTTTGTGTGTGCCCTCCAAGAGTGGAGTCTCTGTTTCCCCCAGTCTTGTCGAAGTCCTGCAATCAAATCCCGCTACCCTTCAAAGTCTGATTCTCTAGGAATTCCTCCTCCCATTGGTGGACTCCCAGGTTCAGAAGCCTGATGTGGGGCTCAGAACCTTCACTCCAGTGGGTGGACTTCTGTGGTGTAAGTGTTCTCCAGTTTGTGAGTCACCACCCAGCACTTATGGGATTTCATTTTATTGTGATTGTGCCCCTCCTACCATCTCATTGTGGCTTCTCCTTTGTCTTTGGATGTGGCGTTTCTTTTTTGGTGAGTTCCAGTGTATTCCTGTCGATGATCGTTCAGCAGTTAGTTGTGATTCCGGTGTTCTCGCAAGAGGGAGTGAGAGCATGTCCTTCTACTCTGCCATCTTTCTGATGCTCCAAAAAAGATTTTTCCAGCCATTTTTTACAAGTAAAATGGCCCTGACCTTGGGAAATGTTTAACCACAGCATTGCCAAGATTGTTTCCCATGTCTTCAAAGTCTATCTTGAAATCCCAGAAGGCATTTTCTGCCACCTCTGGCAGATCCATAACTTCTCCATGTTAATAAGCTGTCAGGATACTGAGAGCCTTGAAATACCACTATTACCTTGCTATCGTTGTTGTGACTAATGATCTTATAACAACACTGCCATAGAACACACTCTGAATGAACTACACCTAGAAACAAATGTTTAGGGGGAAAAAAAGAGATTTTTTCATCACATTCAAGTAAGATAAAGGAGGCTCAAACCTGCTGAATTGGAAAGACAGTGTCAGCAGGTGATAAGAAACATAAAACTCTGTGGTTATTTTTGGTGCTTATGTCTTTGCTGTTAAAAACATATATATATGGGAGAGATTGTTAACAAAGCAGGTCGCTATTATAAGTGATTCAAGTCTCCATGCCCCAGTGAATTTCATGAGGACACAAGAGAGCCCCTAAGTGAATGCTGTTGGGAATTTCTGAGGAAAATGGGAGTGGGGTCTAAAACACTGGGAATTTGGTAAATGTTATTGTTTCAAAAAGTGTGCATAAGAATCCTCAGCTTGAGGCAAAGCCATATCCACCAAGCATGATTCAGATCTACTTTGGTATATCTACTTTCCCATCAGGAAAGTGTATTGAATGACAGCCTTCTAGAAGAGAACTCATTGTAAGAGAAAAAGGAGTCGAGCTGCCAAGTCTGGCCCCATCAAAATGCTTTGATTATTAGAGGGAATGAGCAAATGCCAGTTGTGAACCTGTCACTAGATTTGTCGGGAAATTGGCAATCTCACATATTTATAGAAGTGTGGTCACGTACCAGCTTGGAATCTATTCTCCCTTTCAAAGAAGGAGCAGGGTCCAGGAAAAAGTAACACTGAAGGATGGTTATATGTTTGTTTTGTTTTTATAATTCTATTCTCTGAGCTTGAACTGCATGCCAACAAAAAGACACAGATTAGAACTCTGAACATTGAAGGGAATTAAGAAGTGCTGGTTGTCCCAGCTTCTAAAATTTGCAAAGAATGGCAGAAAAATTCTAGTGGAATTAAGCTATTTCTTATGCTTGTTCCAGATGTGTTTAATTTATTTATCATTATTTTTCCCTTCTGATAGAAAAATGCTCTAGCTCTCCATTTGTAGTTTCTCTCAAAACCCCAGCACTGAGCAGAGATTCTGCTGATGATTTTAGCCTGTTGGGTTGAGAGACAGGAACAACTGGACTACAGAAGTTGTTTTGCTCCTTTTTGGGAAACCAGAGCCATTTGGAAGTCTGTTCTCTCTCCTTCCCTCATCCTAGAAAGAGCAGTAACTCAGTCACACTCAACAGCTCTAAGTGAGGCTGGTGTTTGTCAGATACACCTCAACGTTATGTCTGTTGTGTTTCTTAAACCCAATACTTTACAGTGAATGCAATGAGAAGGTGCGAGCATTTGAGCTTTGCCTATGGGGTTAGACTTAATGACCTTGGGATTTTTTCCAGCTCTGCACTTTGTTGATCTTGAGGGTTGTACAAACTCCGATGAGATATAGAGTTATCACGGAAGGATTCAGAACCATTTACAAGTCTGTGTTGAATGTGGTAGACCAAAGAACTTAGGCATTCTTATCAATGTCACGTGTGAACAAATGGTTGAATTTTCTTGATTTTTTTAGAATGAATCAAAAGTTTTAAAAATATACCTACCCTTTGATACCACAACACCACTTCTAGAAATATATCCTAAGGAAATATTTAAGAATGGCAGAGTGTTTTCCAACACCACCAAGCAATTCTCCAATTCTCAGTGTGTACCTACTGGATGTCCCTGTGGAACTAGGCTGTGCCACCCTTCTGACGTGTGGATGCTGTTTACTAATCCAGATGTTCATCAAATCTCACTGTTCAAGAGTTTTTATAGAGCTGAATGGGCAGCCCCTGCTCTTTGCTTTTTCAGGGGTCAGTGAGTGGGGCTGAAAGTTCCAGTCTTCTAATTACTTGGTCTTGCTGGTGACCAGCTCCATCCTGAGGCTATGCAGGGTCCCCATCCAAACTCACCTCATTAGCACAAAGTCAGGTGTGCTCAAAAGGGCCACCTTATGAGTGAAGAAAGATGCTCCTATCACTCAGGAAATTCCAAGGATTTTAGTTGCCCTGTGCCAGGAAGCAGGGCCAAAGACCAAAAACATCTCTTATACACCACAAAGGTTTTCAAAGAATTTAGCGCTAAAATGTTCGTCTGATGTTTTTAAAAATAATGTTTAAAAACCAGAAAATATTTAAATGCCCAGCAACGGAGGATAGGTTCAGTAAATTGTGGCACATGTGTGCATTAGAATACTGTGTAGTCATCAAAAACGAGGCAATAAATGTATATTTATCAAAGTGAAAGAGCAGATTATAAAAACAGTATCACAGCATGATCCCAGGTTTGCAGCAGACACACCCACCATACACTGGAAAAAAAATCTTAAAGGAACTACACCAAAATATTAACAATTATACATTATTACCACTGGTGATGGAGTAACAGATGACTTCTATTTTTATCTCTTTATATTCTCTTTCTAAATTTCTACAGTAAGTAAAATTCTGTGTTTCAAAAAACGTTTAACAGACCTAAGTATGTATTAATACATGTATCAATCTCTGCGTGCAAAAGTTATTTACTGAATGTCCATTATTCAATAGGCCTGGTGGATATGCAAATCCCTCTATAAAATCTTCATTAACTACTCGAACATCGCTTTCTTAGTGATGTATAAGCAAAAGAAGTGCAGTGGTTAAAATCAAAAAACAGGTTGAAAAATTTATTTAAAATCACATAATGAATTCAAAACACCAGCCAGGACTTGCAACCTCATATTCTTGAAGCCAAACTCAAAAATATAGATGCTGTTCTCCTATTAGTCCTAATTTCTATTCATTGCCTTGACGTGGTAGCTTGAAGAAAATATTGGCCACCGCACTCTGCAGCTGTGCCCCTCGAGAAGCGTCACCTATTCCCCACGCTCCAGTCTGGGCTGGTATGTGACTTGATCATGCCAGTTCTGAACCTAGGCCTCCAGAGACCTTGCAGTTTCCCCTTTTTTTTTTTAGAACCTTTGACCAGTACATGAATCAGCCTGGGCTAGCCTGCTGGAGGATGAGCAAGCTCAGGAAGAAAGGCTCCAGTCATCCCATGGTCCAGACGTGGCCATCGTAAGCCAGCCGACCCCAGCTGCCCCCCCAGCTGACCGCAGACATATGAGCAAGCCCAGCTGAGGTCAGCAAAGCCCAGACCCAACCCACAAAACCACCCAGAGGAGTCCAATCCCAAATGCCAAACCACAGAGCTGTGAGTTAAATAAATGTTTGCTGTTTGAAGCCACAGAGTTTCAGGGTGGTTTGTCATGCAGCAAAAGCTAACTGATACACCTCCCCAGCTCATCTACTCCTCATTTCTCAAAGGAGGAAACCGGTGAGGAGAACGGAGTCCCACTGAGAGTCACGGTGGTAACTCACAAACCAAGAGAAGGACCTCATTCTCCTGGCCACCATGCTGGTGTCCTAGCCACCGAACGCTCCAAGAAGGAAAAGGTTAGCAGAGTTCATATGCACGGACAGAATGAAAGCCTTGGCCAAACAAGGACAGGGAACTGGCTGCAGGTCTCCAGGAGCACCATGTCTTCCTGCCAGCTCAACAGTTTGGCTGCAGGAGAAAAAGGCAAAAGTACCACATTCTCTTCTACGCTGGTCCCATCCCAGTCAATTCCAGTATTTCCCAAAGAGACCCGGAAACTGGGCCCTGAGAGACCTCAGAAGGGTTTACTCTCTGTTCTCTCCCTCTCAAAAAGGCAGAGAAGCACGTCCTCTGACCACCCCACCCCCGTGTCTTTCCCTGACCTGACCCACCTCCTACACACCCCAAAGAGGTCAACACTGACAGAAAAATGAATCAAAAATCACAACCTACACCAAGCCTCAGGATTGCCCTACAACTGCTCATAAGATACTCCACTTCAAAGTGCTTGGCCCCAAACATTAGCCAATTAACACTGGCAGCCACCCTGCATGTTAATTAAACCTCATTATTCACAAGCTAGAGACCAGGAAAACAACACCAGAGAGCATGGCTGCTGTCCCCCAGTCCCACGAGGCAGGAGGAGACCCCGGGCGCTCCTGGCACCGAGGCCAAGGCCGGGCACTGACCACGAAGCCACAGCACACCTGCCCTACCCCCCGGCCCACTCCCACCCCTGGTGCCAGCTCTGAGGCTGCTGCCAAGGGTCGGCTCAAACTTTTCCTTTTCCATTAGCCACAGGCGTGTTTTACCACAGCCTAACTAGCAGCTACTATGGAGTCTCTGGGCTTTTCTAAACATGTGCCTTTGCAGACCTTCAAGCCAAGCCATTCCCAGCATCAGTATTTATTAAATCGAGCCACAGAAATGTATTGAAAATCACGAGCATTTTGAAACATACTGAGTCCTTTGTGGCTGAAATAATCTAATAGACAAGCTGTTATTCATTTACAACCTTAATTTTCAGACACACTTCTTGAGTCAAAAGTACTTCCTGCTCTGTAATTCCTGTAGGGATACAGGTGGCCTCGGACTAAGTACACATTTACTGTACATTAAAATGTATTTCTTACTTAACTTAAACATTTCTGAAATCTCAAGTTTATGTCTAGACTATTTTAATCAGCTAAATGTCATAATAAGCTATATGTTGGTCTTGATCGGTTACATACACCAACCCTACTCATAAAGTATCAAAAGGTGTTTTTAAAGAGAAGTATGTGTTTGTTTTACCAAGAAAATCGTGCTTTCAGACTATCATATCAGACAAGGCTGGCAGGCAGAAAAGGACCTTACGTAACTGGTAGAAAAAGTGGGGTTTTCTCCCTCTTTTCCTCCCATGTACCACTCCATCAATACCACTTTAAAATTTTAGAGTTTTGAAGCTACAAGCTTATATTGGTCTAAAGTGTCACTTGACCACCATGCACAAAACATCAACACTTGGAGCAGGGTGGTGCTGAGCATGTATTTTGTTGCTGCTGTTCTCACGTTACAGGGGTTCTCTGCTGTCTCTTCATTCCCATCTGAGTTAGCCTGCAGGTCTCAACCCGCCAAAAAGCCACCAAGTCACCCAGACACAAGGTTGGTGGGAAAGTAAGAGCACTGCTGACTAAATAGCTATCCAAACTGTACCTGAGCACCGGTCACGACTCAGGTGTTGTGGTTAGATCTCTAGTCACAGAAATGACAGGAGATCCTGGCGCCTGCATTCATGGAAATGGCAGTTTTACTGGCAGAAAGACGAACAAAAAACTCCGCAAATAATCACAGAAATATGTTTTCATTACAGCTCTGAAGAGAAAGTATTTGACACTATAGAAGTTCATTCTGGGGACACATACTGGCATGAACGAACAAGGAAATGATATGAGGCACTCACCTTAGGAAGAAGTAAGAGCTGGTTAATAGAAGGTGCATTTGGAGCTGGTAAAATGGTGATTGTATAGGAGATAGGAAGGGAGGCAAGGAGGGAGAGAGGAGGAAGGGGGAGGGGAGAGGGAGAAGGGGGAAGTGCATGAGGAAAGGAGAGGGAAGGAGATGAGGGGAGAAAAGGAGAAGAGGAAGAGGAGAAGGGAAGGGAAGAGAATGGATTCGAATCCATTAACTTCTTACTTTTAATGACAAGCCAGGAAGCATCAGAAACTATCTAAAATAACTTTGTTTCCAATTCTAAAGAAACATAATTGAAAAAGCACTTATTACTCACATTGGAAAATGAAAGCTTTCTGCTCAACCTAAAGAGGGTTCTTAACTCAAACTTTGAAGAGAGAAAAAAAAAACCACAAAATGATACTTAAAGGGAAACAGGTAAATTGGTTTTAATGTTGACACGATAAAATTTTATGAACTGTGGATTGTGAATAAGAGATCTTGCATATGGACATTTTTGGAGGTGAAAATGGCCCAAAAGCTTGTGCCTACCAAGCCTGGACAGAAACACAAGGGGAATTTGTTTCCCATGATAACACGCAACCACATAATTGCTCTTGGTTTGCATAATCAGAGGAGTAGGAAATGCTTTTTTTATGAGAGTATTTTTAAACGATGGTGTTTAGACATTTTCTCAGTGAATTCTCTGTCTTTCCCCACTGGAATGAGTGATCCCTGAGGGGAAGAGAATGTGGTAGCTCCACTCATGTCTCTCCGTCGTGTCTGCAAACTGCATTATGCCGCGTCTGTCACCATCCCAGTGCTGAATCAGGATCTACACTCCGATGAAGACTGTCTAGGCACTGGGGTAGTTTGGGTACTGTGCAACAACTATTTTTGGTTCTTCTCCTTCCAGAAAGATGGTATGATTACACTTTCCACCCCCTGAACATGGAGCTTGGCCATGTGACTTGCTGTGTCCAGTGAAATGTCAACGGAAGTGTGGAAAGTCACTTCTGAGTAAACACTTTCAGTGCTGGTGCAAGATTCACCTCTTTGTCTTCCCCTATTGCAGTGATCTGATAAGTCCTTATCAAGGTGGAGCTCTGTCATTAGAAGCCCTAAGTGATTACAGAGCCCCCTGCTGGCCGGCACTGCGCATGTCGCATGAGTAATAACATGCCATTAAGCTGCTGAGACCCAGGGGCGGTTTGCAACTGTACTATAAGCTAGCCCATCCTAGGTCCAGAAGGACTGATGTTAGGATCCTTTTTTTCTCATTTTTGCCTTGCTCGCTTCCCTTGTGCCACCCTCTCATGCAAAATTATCAGTTGGAAATGGGTTGACATCCTGGCTGTCATTTCCTTGCTATAAATTCTTGAGAAAATTAATTTGCCATTCAAATCCTGTTTCTCTACCTGTAAAATGGGGCTAATAACATTACCTACCTCATAGGGTTGTTATGATACTGCCTGTAAAGCACTTAGCACAGTGACTGGCCTGGAGTAATCACTCAATAACCATTCACTTAAAAGGAAGGGTGGGTGGGGGAATGGGAGGATGGTAGGATTTTATCTGAATGTCAAATCCTGGGGTTAGGGGAGGAATTCAGTGAGTTGTGACAGGTAGGGGAGAACAGGCTGGAAAGTGCATGAGTTGGGGAGACATAAACAGACGTGTCTGGGTAAATCAGAGGATATGATTAGGGAAACATGGAAAGATTAGAACAGTAAGTTGAAGTTGGACACTGGATCCAGACCCAGAAACCAGACCAGGAAGTTTGGGTTTTGTCTCACATTCTTCCTTATTCAGTAAAATTGGGCACCTTGTCTTTAGTTCTTATGAAAAATGTTTAACCTCAAAGTACATTTTCCCAATAAACCCAGATGCAATCATGAAAAAAACATCTGTTTTTCCCTTCATATTGTTCAGGAGCAAATCCCAGTCTGATTTTATATTCAGAAGTTTGTTCGGCCCTAATGTAAAAAGTACATAATGGGACTCAAGTGGTACATAAAACTATTTCAAAGGAATTTTAATTAAAAAGTGTTTAAGGAAGTCCCTTATGACCCCCAAAGATACCAAAGGTAAGTGAAGTCTTAGACTTTTCTTCCATTTTCTTTCCAAGATAAAAGCTTTTCTAAAAGAGTAAGTAGGAATGTGACGCTAATTTAATCTAATGGATAAAAGGTCACGTAGAGTTAGTGAAACTTCTGAATTACCCGATATTTTTAAAGTTATCTTAATACTTTCTAGAACTATACAAATCATAGATTAACAAGGTGTTTTCCAGGTAGACATCTTAATGAACAGATAATCATTGGTAATTGTGTCTTAATGATTCGATGTAAATGTGTTCTGTTGCAATGACTTAAAGAGTGAATAGGAAAGTTCTCTCACCCTTTAAATACAATCATACATTCAATTAGTCAGTACTAGGCACAAAACTGAATGAGATCAACTCCCTGTCCTCCAGGAGGATCACAGTCTAATAGAGTAAGCAAATGACGATAAGCTTCAGGGTGCTACAACAGAAGAAGAACCAGTCTTATAAACAGAGCACCTAAGGAACAGTCTCCTTGGTTCTTTGTATGATTACATTGTTTAAAAATTTTCACTTTTCAGAACAGTAGAAGGTGCTGCTACTATTAAATCTAAGATTCAATGCCACTCTCACCAATTCCAAATTAGTGGATTCCAAACACATTAAGATCTCAATGCATGTAATATACAGTAAGTCCCCCTGCATACGAACCTTCAAGCTGCGAACTTTCAAAGATGCGAACATGCATTCCATCAGCGTCAGGCGTGAGTGAGATTGCAGCTTGCCCTCCGTCTCCTATTGCTGAGGATCCTTCAGCTCTACCATCTCCCACCTCCTCTCCCTCCTTCAGTCAGTAACTCTTCTTGCCTGTTCACTCGGTGCCAGCCCCTGTGTGCCAGCTGTTGTGCTGTACTGCTGTACTTTTCGAGGTACCGTAAGATTAAAAATGTTTTATTTTTTGTGTTTGTTTGCTTTTTATGTATTATTTGTGTGAAAAGTATTATAAACCTATTACAGTACAGTACCATATAGCTGATTGTGTTAGTTGGGTACCTAGGCTAACTTTGTTGGACTTATGAACGCATTCTCAGAAGAGAACTCATTCGTATGTAGGGGACTTACTGTATTACACTCACCTTCTAAAATCTTGCCAACAGAAACACTGTCTTTTGCTCCAAACCTACCTACTGTCTTTTGCTTTGCCCTTTCCTTATTTGAAACCCTGACACCAAAACCTTTGAGGGAAAGTAAGTATCTGCTTATATGTCACTAGGTTGAGAGCATCTTGGTGATGAGGATTGCAGCTTTAGTTTCTTTGATTCCCTAGATCCTAGAACAAATTAATAAAAAGTGAGAAAGAAAATGAGCAAGAGAATGAGTAAATGAGTGAAGGAGTGTGTGAATGAAAGAATATTTTAAGAAAAAAGACCTTTGTCCAGAGAACAGTCATTCAGTTGAGGAAATTTCATCTAATAACATAACTGTAACTATAACGGATAACAATTACTGAGTGCTCACCATGTGCTACGTTTTGTTCTGAGCACTTTGTTCATTTAATATTCATTGTACAAGGGATTGTCTTTATTCGTCAAATAAGAAAAATGGGCTCAGAGAGGCTACATAATGTAGGGAGCTGGATCATGTGTAAAAGTTCTCCAGTTGGGGGCTTCCCTGGTGGCGCAGTGGTTGAGAGTCCGCCTGCCGATGCAGGGGACACGGGTTCGTGTCCCGGTCCTGGAAGATCCCACATACCGCTGAGCGGCTGGGCCCGTGAGCCATGGCCGCTGAGCCTGCGCGTCCGGAGCCTGTGCTCTGCAACGGAAGAGGCCGCAACAGTGAGAGGCCCGCGTACCGCAAAAAAAAAAAAAGTTCTCCAGTTGGGTATGTGGCCCCACTGGGGCTTTCAGGAACCTGCACCTAAATTTACATGCCAATTTTTGTGTATTTTTCTGGGGAGAAGGGTCATACTTGATTCAGATACCTGAAGTGGTCTGTGGCATGCCCTCTCCCCAAAAGTTAAAATACTTTATATGTTTCAATCTCAACTTAGATATTAATCTTTAAGGAATGAAGGAGTCACTAGCACTAAACTGACTATAAATCTAGCAGTAATATTTTAAAATAAGGGTTTTCCACGTTCCAACTCAATTTCCTCCAGGTTCACTCTCAAAAAAAAATGAACAAGCAAAAAGACCCTTAGAGAAACTAATTCCACCAAACTTCCCTAAATGTCCCATCAGGCATTTCCATAAAAGACAGAGAAAGAATTAATAATAAAACCAGGAAACTGGGAGATTGACATATACACACTACTATATATAAAATAGATCACTAATAAGAACCTACTGTATAGCACAGGGAACTCTACTCAGTACTCTGTAATGACCTATATGGGAAAAGAATCTAAAAAAGAGTGGATATATGTATATGTACAACTGATTCATTTTGCTGTACACCTGAAACTAACACAAAATTGTGTTAGTAATGTAAATCAACTATACGTAACTCAACTATATCCAATAAAAATTAATTTTTTTAAAAAAGAAAATAATTAATAATAATAAAACCAGGAAAGCACAACAGTGACCATCTATTTGCCATCCCACAGCATTCTCTCGGGTCTCCTGTATCTTGGGGTGGTACAAGATACGCTTCCCACCTGCCCGGAAACCGACTCCCTCCTCCAACTTCTAGCTCTACTCCTGTCTCTGATTCTCCCTTGGTCACCTTTGTTGGCTTCTCCTCCAATGGTGGGCAGTCCCCAAATCTCATCCCTCAATGCTCTGCTCTTTCTTCTTCTCATATTTTGTCAAAGCTCTCATTTCATCTCATCACCTCAGTATGAACCTCTAACCGGGCAACTCCCCCGTCTTTGAAAGCCATTCGTGACTTTCCTCCAAAGGGTTGGTTATACACTTTTGACTGCACCCTGGACACTTCCAGTGCAGGTCCTGTTCTCATCTCAAACTCAAAGCATCTGAAAGTTAACTCAGCATCTCCTCCATCAGACCGACTCTGTTAATTATCCTCTAGCTCCATCAGTGATACCACCATGATTGAGAGGGTCTGTGCTTAAAATCAAGACACCACTTGGTGTGACTTTTTCTCTCTCGTTTCCCCATATCCTTTCACCATATTTGCTTCATCTGCCTCTTCCTTTCAATTCCTCCTGCACACATGCTAACCCAGAACTTCCTCGTAACTTCCTCCTCCCAAACACCTATAGTCTCTTGGATTTGTAGGTTGTTTTTTCTCTGCTCGTATTCCCTATGCATCATTTGGGAGTTAACTCAAGTCCCATCTCTTTCACAAAGGCTTCTCTAAGAACTCTGCAATGCCATCTTTCTCCAAGTGAACAAAATACTTACTTGACACTCACCATAAAAACTCAACAGAGTTTAGGAAAGGATGGGATAACCTTGTATGACCCCCTATTTGACAGATGGGGAAACCAAAATAAAAAAAATGTTCTGTGACTTGCCTAAGGTCATACCACTAATCTGTGACAGAGAAGTTCTGGAACCAAGGACTCTCTACTCCTTGGAAGATGAAAGTCCAGGTTGCAGTCTCCAGTACCAGGTTCTCTGCTCCTTGGAAGATGAAAGCATGCCTTTTACTTCTTTGCAGCCTCCTAAATGTCCCGCATAGTATTCGGTGCATAGTAAATGCTCAATAAATGAAAATAAGATGGAAGGAGAGAGAGAGAGGTGAGGAAGGGAAGGAACAAAGGCCGCCCAGCTAACCTGGCAAAGCTAAGACATCCACAGAGACCCTGGGCTGGCCAGGCGGCCAGGACCCACCAGCATGCCAGCCCTCTCCTGAGAAGAGGAGAGAAAGCCAGCACCTGGATCATACCTAGAGACCACAGGGATGCCGTGTCCCGGGCTCCGAGTTGCCACCTGCCTTTATCAGTACTGGGGGACTTTCCCAAACCTCCAGCTCCCCGTGTGGCTGGTGACTCAAAACTGCTCCTGTTGTCCAAGGTATCATTTGTAAAGTGCTTTCTTGGAAGAGAAAATGTTTGGGACAGCTGGAGGGGAGCTCCCTGTGCTGGCCACAAGGAGCCTTGTTGTGTGCAGTGTGAGAACACAGGTCGCTTACTGCCCTCTCTTCCCCTCGGCTATGTTTATTTAAAGCTCCCACCGCCACGGGAGGATGCAGGCCCAGAACATCAGGCAGGGCTCGTGGAACCACCAGGGTGCAGGCCCATTACTGAGTGCAGGGACCACAGCTGTCACGAGCACAGGCCTCGGGGCCCGAGAATCGGGGAGCCTGGCCAGGACAGTGGGAGGCATTGGGAAAGAGTTGTTACTGTGTCTTTGGCAATCCTATAATTATTGTGTTTGCTGTTATGATTTCTGTCTCCATTGCCATTGCTTTTGGTAAATCTGTTCCCACTTGTGTCTTCTACAGAGAGATCTTTTTTAAGAAATGTATTAGACAGTCGGGCCACTGGGTTGACTCCTCAAAGAACTTTGGGATTTACGAGGGGCTTGTCTCCCTGGGGTAGCTCAGGAGAGGGCAGAAGAGAAGACAGACATCTCCAGGGGAGAGGAGCATTCGTCAGCAGGACCAGGACCTCAGGTGGGCTGCCCTCCCCACCCTCTGTCCTTTTGCTCAACTAGCACCTCCCAGTGGACTCACTGCCACAGACATCTCACAGGCTGAGGGTGTCCAAATGCACACGGAATCCTCCCTACTGCCTTCTGCGCATTAGTTGCTGCTCTATTAGGAAGTGAGAAAGAGGAGGGAATGGGGCCCAGAGCCTCTTTACGCTCCCAGCAAAGGGGCCCAAGCATCCCACCTCACACATCTCAGGACAAAGGGTAAAGCCACAGAGATGTCCGTGACTTACAAGAAGCAGCCAGACTGTTCTCTCCCTGTCGGAGTCTTCTGCAGACAAACAAATCGCAGCCCAGATCTCGCCGATCCTCACCTGGTTTCGTTCCCGGGGCATCTTCGTTTGCCAGGGGCAAACATTAGTAAGGCTGGGCTTTACTTTAATCTTTTTTTTTTTTCTTTTCTGTTCCCCCAAGAGAATCTCCAAAGGCAAGCAGGATTGAGGCTTTTTAGAGTTAGGAAAATTGTCTTAATAATGACCATAGAGTGCTTTCCAGACCAGGGAGAGAAAAAGAAACTTATGTTTAGATCTGCAAAGATATGATTCCACAGTGGTGAGCAGATATTCAGTTACAGCCATGCTCCGCCTCAGCTTTTTCTCATCAATTTAAAGCCAAATTCGATTTTTCTGTTCTTATTCTACCGGGGGGCTGGTGAGATGTTGGCATTTATAAAAAGAGGAGAGCTCTCATCAAAGATAATTACTAGGTATTTGTAAACTTAGTACCAACTTTTTTTCCCCATTAAGACTAATAATGCAATAAATATATCCTTACATATAGTTGTTTTTTTTAAGCTGAATTTTTTCCTTGGAATAAAGTCCTAGGGTCAGTGTTACTGGGTCAAAGAGTAGAAACATTTTTCTGACTCCTGATAGATATATATAATATACCTATATCTCCTCACACTGCTTTTTGAAAGACTTGTACCAGATCACAATGCTACCAGCAGAGTATGAGGTTATTCGTTGTTCTAGAAGGTCACCAGCACCAGTCATTACCACTTGGTATTAAATGGTATCTCAGGTGCAGTGTGTTATTGTATGTCCTTTTCTAATATCTGGTGGAAACAGATTTCCACCTTAACTGGTCTTCTTGCTCAAAGTTGTCTTTGGTTACATGCCCCATTATTGTTTCCAGAGGAATTTTGGGCAAAAATTTTGGTAATTTCCAGGGCAAGAATCCTATGGTTATTTTGATCAGATTTGTGTATCTATACATTAAAATTATAAATCCACAAATTAACTTTAAAAGTAATAGACATATAGAAACATTCTGTGTTCCCATTCAAAAACAACATCCATTTATTCTTTTGATTTTTTCCCTACCCTTATCATGTCTGCAGCCACGTTGGCAGTTGTCGGGTATGACAGAGAAAGCCCAGTGGTCTCCAATAAATGCATTTCTCCTCTCCTTTCTGGGCTCTCCCAGGAAGAATACATGTCCCAGGGTCCTTGCAGCCAGGAGCCGCCACGTGGCGTGGCTGAGCTCTGGGCAGTGGAATATGGGAGAAAGTGTGTGCCACCTGCAGGCTTGGCCTCTAACACCCCTGGTGAGACCCTCCATGCCCACTGCCTCTCCTCCCAGCTCGATGTAGAGGATCCGGTGGGGGGAACCACAGGACTCCTGAAAGATGGCAGAGCCACGGGGTAGAAATCTGGTTCTCTAATTCACCATGGAGAAGGCCAACCTGCCAATATTTTGTTGGATCATGATATGTGGGAAATAAAAATTTTAATTGTGTCCCACCCATTGAGTTTTGGGTCTTGTTACAGCAAGTAACTTACTCTAATGCAATAGTGAAACCTCCTACCTCACAAGCTGAAGACTCAATTTAATTAAAGATTTTATTAGTTAGGTTCTCCCTAGAAACAAAACCAATAGGACAGAGAGAGAGAGAGATTTTAAGAGCTGCTCACACAGTTGTAGGGCCTGGCAAGTCCCAAATCTGTAGCGCAGGCTGGCAACCTGGAAATTCAGGTAAGACGTGATGTTGCCGTCTTGAGCCTGAAATCCACAAAGCAAGCGAGCAGGCTGGAAACTCAAGCAGCTTACCATGCTTCAGTCTTGAGTCAGGATTTATGCTTCTTAGGGAAACCTCAATCTTCGCTCTAAGGCCTTCAACTAATTGAATGAGGTCCATTGAATAAAGAGAAGGTAATCTGTTTTACTCCAAGTCAACTGATTATAAATGTTAATCACATCTAACAAATACCTTCACAGCAGCTACAAGACTGGCATTTGACTAAACAACTAGGCACTGTATCCTAGCCATAAAAATTAGTATCATAGGGACCAAAGCAATAACACTTAAAAAAAAAAAAGAAATTAGAGGCATCACGGTGTAATAAAAAAGCAATATGGAGTTTGCATACAGGTAGAACTATTTAAGTCACAAGTTCTTACCATTGCCATGCCCTCAGTCTTCTCATTTATAAAGTAACGATAATATAAGACGTTATGCAAGTTTGTAGTAAAAACAAAAGGAGACCATGTGCATAAAGCTGAGCCCACAATGCTTGTCACATGAGAGCAATGGTTCTCCTCCCCTTCACTCAGACGGGAGGGGCGCCCTCTCTTCCAGTGGCAGCCTTAGAAGGACAGCTCTGCTCCCCAGCCCTCCACAGCCCATTCCTCAGAGCTGATTCACTGGATTTTCCAACCACTTAGTACACGTAGTCCATTTAGGCTACAAAAGCTACTTCGTTATAACATGGGGAATCACAACAATTCAAGAACAGGAAATCTATTTACAGGTAGGTAAATTACAGGGAAGTAAAATTCATGTGATCTTTCACTTGACCAGCTTACCAAAAATGTATGTAATTCATTTCAAAAGTCCACCCTGTTTTACCCACTTTCCACCTGAATTAGATTCCTGGCGCTGCCATAACAAAGTACCACAGACTGGGTGGCTTAAACAACAGAAATTTATTTTCTCATCATCTGGAGGCTAGAAATCTGAGGCCAAGATGTTGACAGGGTTGGTTTCTTCTAAGGCCCTTCCCCTTGGCTTGTAGATGAACCATTTTCTCCCTGTGTCTTCACATGGTCTTCCTTCTGGGTGTGACTGTGTCCTGATCTCTTCTTATAAGGACACCAGTCATAGTCTCCTCATTTTAATTACTTCTTTAAAGACACTACATCCAAATACAGTCACACTCTGAGGTACTGGGGGTTAGGACTTCAACATGTGAATCTGGGGTTGGGAGTGGGTGTAACTCAGCCCACGACTTACCCACTACCTGTATCCCAAGCACCCTCCCAAGGTGACCCACACAAACCTATCACGCTCCATTCTTACCCCCTGGCTTAAAGCGACCGGACGCTGCCTCGCCTGCTACCTACTGAGACCACAGAAGTGATGAAAGATCAGAAGGGAGACACACACACACACACACACACACACACACACACACACACACACACCCTTTGTGATCATTGTTCCATATCACAAAGTCAGAGTGCAAACTTTGACCATGGAACTGAGACATCTAGGAACTGAACTGGCGACCTCATCCACAGAATTTGCTAACTACCCACAAATGGAAAGGGAGCATATTGCAAAATAATCAGAACAGGTAAGGGTTTCCTATTAGCGTATTTATCTAGGGATACCAACCATATTGCATTTTACTAGGAATAACCAATACCTAAATTAAATGGTCTGGAGTGCATGAACTATATCAATAAGGAACATGTATTTTAGATGAAAGACCCATAAGCACTTAATTATCCAAAAAAAAAAACAAATGAAAACGCATCTCAAGACTATGCTAACAAAGAGGCCACTCTGCATTTTGAACAGGTTTCTAAATCAAAAAGGGCAGTAAATCATGTTACTTATCATTTAAAAATAACTAGGTTTTAAGAAATGAAATTAGACAAGTGATTAATGTGTCCGCTTCAGCCAGCGTTCCTTTGATAGTTGGAAGAAAATAAAAGCCAGCCAAGAAATAAACATTTCAAATTCAGGTGCTTTGCAATCTGTGCTCCAAATGTTTCCCCTGAGCTCGCGAAGAGGTGGCTTGCTCTGGATACACAGCAACCAGATTGCTGGCACCAGTCAGTTATCCTCAGAATAAGAGCTTTGGCACAACAGACGAGAAGCCACAGCCACCATGGTCAAAAGTCCATTTGAGAGAAATGGTCTTGATAGTCAAAGGGCAGGAAGGCATTGGGGATGGGGGGAATGCCACTGGCCAATGGCTGGGGGTCTGTTAAGGTGCTGTTGAGAGAGGTTTGGGTTTTGCTTTTTTTTTCTTGCTATTTCCATTTATATTGGGAATCCAAAGATGGAGTAGAGTCTTCCACAGTGAAACTGAAAGGTGTCTATGATAGAGTAAGAAAAAAATGTAGGTGACAGGACAGCGTGTGCAAAGAGAGAACGAGAGAGAGGCAGAATTACGTGGTAGGTTAGAGCACGCGTCCTAGGAGCCCCACTGCGTGAGTCCAAATCCCAGCTCAGCCGCTTACAGGCTGGGTGGCCTTGAGCACTTTAACTCTTGATACCTCACTTTTTCCATCTGTAAAATGGAAATGATATAAACAATACCCATCCCTTTGGGCTATTATGAGGATTAACACATGGAAAGCACAAAGATTATATAGAGTTATACAGTAAGTGCTGTAGATGTGTAGACTCATCTTATTATAGTATGATTTGTGTGTGTGTGTGTGTGTGTGTGTGTGTAAAACAAGCCAAATAAAAAGCTTTTTAATAAAAATGTGTGTATTCCAGGGCCAGGGCTAGGGAGAGACAAATGAGGCAGGAAAACAGCAGAATTCACCTCAGGCACAAAATTTAAGGGGTGCCAAAAAGTTCAGTGATCCAGATAAATAACATTTCAATGTAATGTTCTAAAAATCAAAGTAATGCCAAAAAATCCATGAACAAAATATCAAAATTTTAAACAAAGACAAGATCAGTATCTTTGATTTTTTCCTTCGGCCTCAGGCAGAAGCCTGTATGGGGTGTATTCATTCATATCATAGTAACACATCTAGAAAGTTATACCCCAAACTTTGCTTTCTGGAGTGAGAAACTACATCGTTTCATTTTCTGTTTTATGTTTCTGTGTATTTTAAAATTTTTACCATGAGAATATATATAATAAAACAAGTGAGCATTTTTAAAGCTTAATTTCTTCATGAAATCTTGGAAGAAAAACATAAGATGATACTAAAGTAGATCTAGGCAATTGACTGATAAAAAGAAAATGAGGCCACACAGCCCACAGAGAATCCACTGGCAAACTATCCCCCTGCATTGCAGAGATCATTCTTTAAATCTACACAAAGAGAAAAGAAAGAAGAAACTGGGGATATAAGAAATAAGAGTAAAATTCACTTAAGCTTGCTGGGTCTCATTTTCCCCTTTTGTAAAAGGAAGGGGTTGGGGAAAGCCCGCAAGCAGTAGCACTGGAGGTTCTAACCAGCATCGCCCTTGGGTTGAGTGAGGATTCGCCTTGTCCTGTTTCCAAGGAAAGCGCAGGCCTTGGTCTGCTGTCCCGCTCCATCTCACCATGTCCCAAAGCCTGGTAGCCCGAGGGCCCTGCAGAGCCGGTGGCTGTGAACACTGGCAGAGGCTGGGATGAATACGTGCCTCTGAATCCAAAGGCCTGGTAATGCATCCTGAACCCATCCATACCCTGGCTGCTAGACTTTGAAATTATCCCTTAACCTCTTTGATTCTGTTTTTTCATCTGTAAATGGGAAATAATAACACTCACTTCAGAGGGTGGCTGTGAAGGTAACGTGAAAGAAGATATGTCAAGCATTTGATGCGTAGTTGGCCCTCAGTACATGTCATTTCCTTCCCTTCTCCTTTGCTTGTCGGGTAAAACTGTGAAACTATTCCAATTCAAAGGCCTCTTTGCTCTTTCAGGGAAGTAGTAACATGTCGGTGCCCAGCAGCAAATGATGGAAAAATGATCAAGATTTCACTTTGGAGAAAGGTGTGTAGCTTCTCCTTTGCAGTCCTCCTAATCACACATCCTCTGAACAAATGTTAAAGTTCTTTGAAATTTAATGAACAGGCTGAAGATCTGAGGTGACCTGGGAAGTGGGCCGTGATTAATGATTTGCTATGTTTAAATCCCCACAGCAGGTCAACAGGATGCAGGTAGTCAGAAGCTGATAGTAACCTCGTTTTTTTTCTTTATGAACTATTTCCAGGAAAGAGAAGGCACAACATTTCTCCAAAACAGGTAACCTTCAAGAAAACTTTACAAATCAAAATAATACCAGAAAAGTGGGGATGGGACCACGGGTTATGAAACTTTATAGGAGTTTTTTTTTTTCAAAGATCATCAATACACCACAACACACTGAAAACAATGAGAGAAAGTTAACCATAAACTGCTAAATCTCTCCACATACATGCAACCCATTACCCCTCAGTTTTTTTTGTTGTTTTTCCTTTTTTAGAATTTTTTTTAATTTTAATAATATTTATGACGATTTCCATCAGAAAAATTAAAAGCCAAAGTTAAAATGAGGCATAATCCTACTATCTAGGTAGCTCTTGCTGACATTTGAACAAGAAAATAAGAAGCAATGTTTCCACACGATTAGAATATTAAATACAGAAAGGTATAAAAGTAAACTAGAAGTTTACTGTCAACCACCCTTCAGGCTCATCCAGTTTTTTACCCCAAAATTAAGTGTAAGAGTTCTTTGGACAAATTTTCAATGCATATACCAGCCTTTATGTGTCTTAAGTTACACATAAAAGATTATACTAATCACAAGGTTATCCATCCTTCTTTTTCACCTATGTTAAGGTATGAATTGCGTTCCCTCCAAATTCCTATGATGAAGCCCAAATTCCTATGTTGAAGCCCCAACTCTGAATACCTCAGAATGTGACTGTGTTTGGAGATGGGGCCTTTAAAGAGGTAATTAAGGTAAAATGAGGCCCCTTGGGATGGGCCTTAATCCAATCTGACTGGTGTCCTTATAAGAAGAGGAAATTAAGATCCACAGAGAGACGCCAGGGCTCATATACACAAAGGAACAATCATGTGAAGGGGCAGCAAGGAGGCGGCTGTCTGCAAGCCAAGGAGAGAGGCCTCAGAGGGAACCAAACCTGCCAGCCCCTTGACCTTGGACTTCCAGTCTCCAGAACTGTGAGAAAATATATTTCTGTTGTTTAAGTCACCTATCTGTGGTATCTTGTTATGGTGGCCCTAACAAACTAGTACCACATGTCAGTACAGTAAGTCCCCTACATACAAACCTTCAAGTCACAAACATGCGTTCACGTGTCCAATCACGTTAAGTTAGTTCACGTGTCTGGCGTACACTGCGTGCATCCTCTACAAGTGGCTGTGCTTTTGTCTACGGTACAGGACTGTATAGAGTACAGTAGCACAGTGTCTTTATTTCAAGCTAGAGCTGCAAGAGGACGACTTCATTGAACTCCTTGCTGTGCAACACAGGAGCTTACTAATGAAGACCTAATGGAATTGGAGGCCCAGAGAAATGACGAAGAGAGACACGAGGAAGAAGAAGTAACTGAAGAACCGAAGAGATTCATGACACAGGAAATGGCAAGGGGATTTTCTTTATTTGAGGAGGCACTGTTAGTTTTTGAGGCACAGGACCCGAACGTAGGACGGTACACGAAGGTTGCAGCAGCCGTTCTGAATGCAATCCAGTGCTCCCATGTCATCTATGATGAGAAAAAAAAGAGCTACTACCCAGACATCACTGGATCGTATGTTCAAGAAGGTAGATAGAATTGAATCCAGCAAGGAACCAGAACCTGTGCCATCAGCGTCAGGCGTGAGTGAGATTGCAGCTCGCCCTCCGTCTCCTATTGCTGAGGATCCTTCAGCTCTACCACCTCCCACCTCCTCTCCCTCCTCCAGTCAGTAACTCTTCCTGCCTGTTCGCTCAGTGCCAGCCCCTGTATGCCAGCTGTTGTACTGCTGTACTTTTCAAGGTACTGCACTGTAAGATTAAAAAGGTTTTCTTTATTTTGTGTATTTGTTTTTTATGTATTATTTGTGTGAAAAGTATTGGTATTATAAACCTATTACAGTACAGTGCTATATAGCCGATTGTGTTGGTTGGGTACCTAGGCTAACTTTGTTGGACTTATGAACATGTTCTCAGAACAGAACACATTCGTATGTAGAGGACTTACTGTATATGTTTGTGATATTTCTATATCAGTATTCACAGATCCACATTTCATCAAATTATCACAATTTCTTTAAACTCTGCCCTACTGATCAACATTTACATTGACTTTGGGTTTTTGACTAATTCAAACAATGTTGCAGTGAATATTCATGCACTGATATCTTGGCATAATTTTGTAAGGAAGTGAATTTCCAGAAGTGGAATCGTTGGCTCAAAGTATAAAAACACACATACTTAATTTCAATAGATATTGTCATATTGCCCTTCAAAAGTTTCTACTTCCACCAAAGGTGTGTAAAAACGCCATTTTCCCCACACTCTTGCTAGTACTAGATATACCTCACTTTTTCATTTTTATCAATCCAATAATTAAAAATTGGTGTATTGTTCTAGTTTCTATCTGTGGACAAGTCTGAGCATCTTAGAGAGTTGTCAAGAGTACAGGCTCAGGGGCCAAAGCCTGAGTTTGAATTCTGGAGCTGCCTTTTCCTAGCTGTGTGACTCTGGCCAAGTTGTGTAACTTCTCGATGCATCAGGCTCGTCTTCTGTCAAATGACATAGCAGTGGCAACTACCTTGTCACAGACTTCCTATAAGAACTTCATGAGTGAAGAGACGTCAAGTGCTTAGAACAATGCTTGGAATAGGGTACTCTCCAAATTAATGTTAGTTATTATTAAAAAATAAGACATATTTACTCTTAGCGTGACTGCCCTGCATTATGAACTGAATGTCTATGTCCTCCAGAAAACTCATATGTTGAAGCATTAACCCCCAACGTGGCTGAATTTGAAGATGAGGTCTCTGAGCAAGTAATTAAGATTAAATGAGGTCACAAGGGTAGGGCCCTGATCTGATAAAATTAGTGTCCTTATAAGAAGAGACACATGAAAGCTCTCTCTTTCTCTCCCCATGCTCACTCAAAGAAGAGATCATCTGAGCACACAGTGAGATGGTGGCCACCTACACGCCAAGGGAAGAGGCCTCAGAAACAAACCTACCTTGTGGGCACCTTGATCTTGGACTCCTCAGCCTCCTGAACTGTGAGAAATAAATTTCCATTGTTTAAGCCACCAAATCTGGTATTTTGTTCTGGCAGCCAAAGCAGACTAACACACCCTGTTTACATCTTTTACCCATATTTCTGTCCAAGTAGTCTATTTCTTATTGATTTGTATGAGTTTCTCTCATCCATGCTCCTTAACTTGATTTATAAAGACAGATGTGTTTGCCAAAGGACCATGGTTGAGAAATGAGGGCAAGTGATATCGACTTCCACTAGGATCTCCCAAGCAGGAGAAGACTGAGAATGTGAATCAGGCAGCATCTGAGGTAGGATTTGGGGGCTAAACAGTCTAGATTTAAGGAGGCATGTGTAAATTCTGGTCCTCGATACCAGCACAAGTATGGCATCCCACAATCTCCTTCAAAGATTAAGAACAAGTACCAGGGCACCTTCCCTTGACTCTGATTTTTTTTTTTTTTACACATCTCCCTCTTTCAAAGAAAAATACAGAGGGTATCAGTTACTTCTTACCCTTGCTGATTTCCACATCAAAGTCTTGGTACTGAAACGCACTTTTTCAAATTTAAATTCAAAATTGTAATTTAATGTAGAGCAATTATAAGTAACAGATGCTGGAAGGTTTTCACTTTTTGCTTCCATAAGAAATACACACATTGGATCCAAATTTTCGGATATGATATCCAAACTAACTTAGGAGCTAGCAATGAAAGACTGCTAAATGTAAGCTCAAGCATACAACCTTTAGAACTGGAAAGTATGGGGCAATTGGGAAACCAGACACATAAAAACTACACTGTATTTGACAGACACCTCCACCCCCAACTTGAATGGCACATCAGACTCCAAAGGTAAAGTGACAGAATGTCATGGTAGAAGCATAAACCTCAGAATTGAAGTGCCGTGAAACCCAGGCCTACCACTTAACTAGCTATATGATCTTGACCAGGGTAATTTAACCTCTAGGATTCAGTTTCCCCAGCTACAAAATAAGAATGATATTACCTACCTTACTGAGTTGTAAAGATTCTGTAAGTTAACGACTAGAAAGTCCTCAATCCCATGCCTGATGGATGCTAACTGTTCTGCAGATGACTAAATGTCTCTAAGACTTTCTCTCAGTACCTGAACCCTTTTATTTCTGAGTTTCTGTGATCCGGTCAATCCAGTTCCATATTCACCAATCGACCGTTAAGTGATTATTGAGTTCTAAGTGCCTAATACCACCCATACAAGGAATAAAAGAACAAGACCCTCGAGAAACTTCCAGCCTCATTATGGAGGCCAAATGGGTACCTATGAAACAATTCATGAACGATACAAGGCAGGGAAAATCAAGTGCGTCAGACTATAAATGCCCCCTGGAACTTGAGCTGGGGGGTGTTTGGGTGGAGTGGGAAGGAAAGTGCTTTCAAACCGTCAAGGTGGGAATGAGTCCCCAGGTCTGCACTGCTAACGAGCTGTGGCCAGCCGCTCCATTGACTACAATACTCCATCCTCACCGACCACAAAGCAGGACTCGTTTCTCACAAAGAGAATCCAGGGCACCGAGGGGCAGTGTGGACTCAGGCCAGTTAGGTCCCCTTGAGTCTTCTTTTCCATGTGGCCTGGGAGAGGGAGGGTGGACATTTCCTTTCCTCTGAAATACTTCCTAGATGCCTTTCCTGTGGCATCACCATGTGCGGTCATCCCTTCTCCTTATGCACAGGCTCCCTGACCAGGGGCAAGGCTCATAGACGCAGGGCAGGCACTCCCTCTTCTTTGGCTCCCCACAGTCAGGAGTCCTGGGCTCCCAGTAATTGTCACATCCATAAGTAAACACCTAAATAAATACAGCAGTGAATGGAGTTCCTATGTTCCCACATGTCTGATGTCAGAGTGGAACAGGTAGAAACAGGATAAAATGGGAAATAAGGAAATACAGTTCCAAAACCTGCTTGTGGCAAAACTTGGACACAACTTACCAGGAGTCTATTCCAATGAGACTTGGTCACATCCTATGTTCTTTGTTTCCTCCATGGCTTGAGTTCCCGGCAATAAAGTTGCAGAAGCCAAAGAACATTCAGTTTGAAACACGGAGTTTTGTTTTCAGAGGAAGTGGCAGGAGGCGGGGAGAGTATTTTTGCTGTCATTGCAGCAAAATAAGCTCCCCCAAAGCTTTAGTGGTTTAAAGTGACCATGTCTTCTTTCACACAGTCCTGCAGCCGGCTTGACCAGCTGCAGCCAGGCGAGTGTGCCTTGGGGACCCTTGTGCGGGCACAGCCAGAGGACAGCTGGGGCTGGAGTCATCTGAAGGCTCTACTGGGCTGCCATTCTAAGACAGTTTCTCCATACAGGTGTCTGCACCTCCCTCCTGTGCCCCTTGACCTCTCCCCAAACCCCACTCTCACATGGCATCTCCTCCTCCAGGGTCCCCGCACACACACATGGCTTCGGTTTCTCTCAACTTGGTGATCACACAGGAGTCTCACTCTCTCCACTGCAGCCGTCCTCCAAGAGGCTGAAAGTGGAGGCTGCCAGGCCAGGTAAGGGCTATCCTGGGAGTATCAGCGTCACGTCCACCATGTTCTATTGGTCAGAGCACTAGCAGGACCCCAGGGATAGGGCAATCGGCTCCACCTTCTGATGAGGGAGTGGCCGGTGCACACTGAGAAGGGCACGCAGGGTGAAGATGCTTCTGCAGCCAACTCTGGGAAATGCAAACTGCCACGGTTTGCTGTTGTCACTGTCACTGTTGATGCTGTAATCGTTCTTAAGGATCCCTGCTTAGTCAGACTGATGCGAGAGAAGGCAGAAAACACCTCAAGCACAATTCCCACTGCCATCATGTTTGACGGCTGAATGACAGGGAGACAAAGATGCTCCTTGAAACAAAGATTCTCTCATTGGCCCCCGGCGCTCCTAACCAATGCCCCCCTCCAGCCGATGAAGCTCCTCTGTGTACATCTGACAAAGGTATCCCTTCCTCTAGGTCGAGGCACGGCTCGGGAGGGCAGTGCCTCCTGGGAGGCACACCCGAACATGCCACAGCCCTCCTCCTAGCATGAGGCTCCCGATGCAGCAGAAATGGACAGTTGATAATCGAGTGCCTGATGGAGCAAGAAATAGCCACGTTTTCCTTCCAACGCGGTGGCCCATGTAGTAGGAAGGGGAGAGCAACCAGGGAGCTGGGTCAGAAGAGAGTATCCCCAAGCCCCTCAGCTCCCACACGGGCACCTGAGAAGCACAGCCCACAGTGTCCCCTCGAGGTGACAGGAACAACAGTGCATTTACAGCGGAACAGGATGCAGTTCCATTAGAGCCAGGAAATCAGAACTAGTGGCAACCGGCTAATCCAGGAAAATAAAAGTAAGAAGGACTGCGTTATTCATAACCTTAGTGAGGTGACAGGGCCAAAACAATAGTGTCTAAAGCATTACCAAAGAATCTGATTTTTCAGATGCATAGTTCCTTTTTCAGAAACACATAATTCACTAGGGTGATTTTAAAACACTGCCCTTTGCAGCTGTAATTACCATTTGTAGGTGCTTGACTTATCTGTCGGCTTATTAAATCAGACCTTCGTTTTCCCCTCTCCAAGCTACAGCTATCAGTGTATAACTAAACTTTGGCAGGGTGTTTGCTCTGTCTTCATCATGGCTCAGAAAACTAACCAGCTGCAAGTTGAAATTTCTAGAAGTTGCATGCCTTTAAAATTCCTTTCCATATAAACAGAAAAATTGATCTTTTGTTTATATATAGGTATATCTACATATAAATTCTCCCCCTACTCCTGTTATCAAAAACTTGAGGGACTATTCATTTAGGCTGTTCACTCAAAGTGCCACAGCAGCCTCTATTCAAGCTCTCCCAGAGCCAATGGTGTCTCCTGCACACTCCCACCCCCAATTAAAAATAACCTAAGCAGTAAAATGTGCTTTCCGTGCAATCTATGTAGTGTCAGTTTGCATCAGGTAAGGCAAAACCAGAATCCCCAAAGCCTCGTGGGTTTGGAAATCAACCAAATCACTTCACTCTACCCACCCAGTACTTCTAGGTATGTAAAAATGTAAATATTTTATTTTAGAGTTTATATGGGGTGTTTTATAGAGCAGAGAAGTCAGAACACCCTTAACATGACACCATAAACCCACCAGGCTCTTATATTGCTCGGCTGTATTCCTCTCTTTCTTCCCCTTATCAGGGATTAAGGGCAGGTCCTACACACATGAAAGCTCTTGATATTCCTCACAGAAGTTCCTGGAGAAAACTGGGTCATTAGAGTGAGTGTGTGGAAGGGAAAAGCAAGTCTGGAGCCCTCCCTCTCCTAAACTTGTAAACTTCACCTTAGGAAGCTCACCTAGAATTAAATGCAGCATCTCATATGCTAAGTTGAGCCAGTGTTTTACGGGTAAGAGCAGAAGCTGAAATTCACCACACGCCAGCAGCCTCTCTGTCTCCTTCATTCTCAAACGGCCTATGAGGTGGGCATTAATGGTAATAACATCAACAGTAATAGCAAATATCCCTGCAGTGCTCACGCTGTGTCAGGCACCGTTCTAAGTGCTGCTTGTGTACCAAATTGTGTCATCCTTACAACAAGCCGATGATGTCGGTAGACCATTATGATCATCCTTTGATGAGGAAACAGGTGCAGCAAAGAGAAAGAACTTAGTCAAACTCACAGAGATAGTAAGTGACAGAGTCTGACTCTGAAGTCAGTGCTCTTCACTGTTATTCTACCCATTTCACAGATAAGGAAATCAAGGTACAGAGAGGCAATGAGACCTATGTTCACAAACCTGGTATGGGATCAGATGGGGTTCCACACCAAGTATGCCTGGTTCCAGAGCCTAAGTCTTGTTGTGACTGACAAATGGACACACAGATCAACCCAACCTCCTCTTAGTTTGAGAGTGACTCCCTGGGTTTTGCTTCCTGGTACAGCTGCTGCTGTTGGCCTCAGCTCTGCCTACCCCGGCAATACCAAGCACAATATCACGAAGGAACAGCTATAAGCATAGGTGAAAGTGAGAGCTGCCTACATTATATGAGTTCAAGAACATCTAAAAATATGTTCCTTCCTACACTTAAGGAGTCATTCCCTCGACTTTCAGCTTTGCCTCTTGCAGATGTAAAACATTACGCTGCGTCAGTAATCTGTACCTCAAATGCCTTTACCAGACTCTTCCTCAGAGAGGGAAGGAAAAATAAAGGCTTTTGGGGTGCGGGGGAGGAAACAGAAAACAGCTATCGGGCATCCCAGACAGAGCCTAAGCGGTATCCACCTCTGGGATTCAGATACATCTAAACAGATTTAATGAGCTAGTGGGGTCGGGTGCCAGTAGGACATTTGCATAAGGGAGTGACAGGCCTTCTGGGAAAGCTCTCACCTTAATTGGGAAGAGGGTCAGCAGACAAGCTTGGCTCAGTGACAAAGCCCTAGTCACAGGGAAACAGATTCAGTTTTGAGCGCTGGGTTCTATCACTCACCAGTCTGTATCAGAGAGAGAGGTGCCTTGGGGAGGGGGCGGAATTAGGAAGTGCTCCATTTAAGTGGTGGCCAGACAATCCGAGGTGAAAGCGTGCTGATTCACTACCCGTGGAACAGAGCTTGACATAAGGTAGGGAGGGGTGTGCCCCCCAGGTGGCAGCTTGGATCCTTGAAGACCCCAGTTCGTCAGTCCTGTGACTGGGTGAAAGAGACAGCCCAGATGGGCAGCTATAGGTATTGAGAGGAAGTGGCAAGAGGGATGTTACCCCGTGATGTGGCAACCCTGTTCTGTGGAAGCAAGCACCCAGCCCAGGGAACTGGGATGGAGACGAGTAACAAGAACCAGCAGAACTCATCTGCGGGGTGATTGCCCGGCCTGTTAGAATAGGTCCATGTGCCATGGTCTGTTGACAAAACTGGGATGGGGGTAAGAAGACAAAGAAAAGTAGCACCGGAAATTCTCTCTTACCCTGTCATAGTCCAGCTCTTAGCTGAGGACCAGAACTGATGTCAGCCTTCCAACTATGCATTCATTGTATCTGTGATATGCGCGGCATAGACGCGAGGATACAGCAACTCACAAGACAGCTGTTTTCTCTAAACACATCCCTTGCGTCCCACCCTTTAGCCATATTAGCTTCCCTTCAGCTCCTTTCGCTCAGGCTCCACACCCCCTATTCCTGCTGCTTATGACACTTCATCCAAACTTCACCTTTGTCTTTGGTCTCAAAGTAGAAGTCACCTCCTTGCAGAGGCCTTCCTGGCTCACCTATTAATAGGGTCTTCTGTTATTCCCTTTCATATCACATATCACAGACTGTACATAGGAACATATTTGTGAGTTTCCCTGATCAAAGCTCCACTCCATCCTCAGCACCAGCTTCGTGCCCAGCATGCAGTAGGAACTCTATAAATACCTGTCGGATAAATGTTATTCACTGAACCCCATTTGATAGAGGGTCGCACAATAATAAACGATTGAACTCAGGATTCAAATGCAGACCTGATGGCATGTTATAACCAGATTCCACCTTATCGCATCACCTCAAGGCCCTCATAGTTTAGCTGTGAAAGAGACACATAAACAATAAGTAGAATCATGTGACTCGTGCTATCATAAAGCTCCGTCCAAAGTGCTGTGAAAATATGGAAGAGAGTCTGATGAATTTGGCTAGGGAGTGATGAAAAGCTTCTAGACAGCTGACACCTGGATGGAGCCTTGAAGGATGAGGTGGTGTGGAGGTGTAAAGGCATGGTGGCGTTCTCACTCTTACCCCATCAGTAAGGGTTGCTTATTCTGGACAGCTGCACAAAGATTCTTCACTTATTCATCCAATACGAGTTGAATGGCACTTATCAAAACACACATAGTCCCTGCCCTCTGAGGGAAAAGGGACAAATAAAAATGGTTGACCCATAGGGTCCACGGACAAAGTATTGAGAAGGTAACTAGAGGCCGGATCATGGAGGAGCAGACTGGGGAAAATCAAGGTGACCCTGTTTGCAGCCCGTCAACCCCCAGACAAGTGAGTGATGCTGTTCAAGATCAACCAGCCTCCAGCCTGCCTGCCCGCTATCCACAGACACGCAGAAGAGCCCAGCAAAGATCACCTGCCCTTCAGCTCCTTGCCCAAACCAGAGGAGCCTCCCAGACAGTCCACAGAACCATGAGCTAAATTAAACGTTTACTGTTTTTAGCCACTGAGTTTTGAGGATTATTTGTTGCTAATCAAAAGTATCAGTGTATGGTAGCACCATGCTAGGTACTATTCGGGTGGCACACATACACAAAGCCCTGCCTTTGCTCACGTTGCTCCATCCTACCTCGTATTTACTTATGTACAGCTCTGCTTCCTCATCAGCTCGAGAAGGAAACACCGTTGTACATAAATGGATATGAGATAGGATAGACCAAAATGAGTTCTCCAGAGAAGGACCAACATCTGCTAAGGGAGCACGGAGGATGAGATTAGCCCTGCCTGGGGGTGGGGGAGCACGTGTGAAGGAGACCATGTGACGGGGGTGCAGAAACACAGGTGTAAGATCATCAGGCAGAGGCTGAGGAAACAAGAGCCTCCAGGTGGTGAGAACATCCTGCTTAAAAACACAGGATGTGAGTAATCTGGGATGCTCAGTTGGAACATTTCTCATTTTCTGCCCCAATCTCTCCCCACACCAACCTACCCTTCCCAATATACTCCTTCAGGAGGTGTGAGCTCAGAGTTCACTTCTTCCAGGAAGCCCCTGCTATGCACAGAACTGTGCCCCTCCCCAAATTCATACTGAAGCCCTAAGCCCCAGTGTGGTGATATTTGGAGATGGGGCCTTTGGGAGGTAATTAGGTTTAGATGAGGTCATGAGGGTGAGGCCATCATGTTGTGATTAGTGCCTTTATAAGAAGAGATTCCAGAGAGTCCTCTCTCTCTCATTCTCTCTCTCTCTCTTTCCACTGTGTGAGGACACAGTGAGAAGGCCGCCATCTACAAGCCAAGTACAAGGTTCTCACCAGGAACTTAATTGGCCAGCACCTTGATCTGCAATTTCTAGCTTCCAAAACTGTGAGAAAATATCTCTCTGTTGCCCAGCTCTGGTATTTTGGTATGGTAGCCCTTGCCAACTAAGAACCTTCCTTGATGTGGTCCCCTCCACATCTGAATTAGGCTCTCTCCTCTGTATTTCTTCTCTGGAAGTTCTTCCCACACTTCATTGTGACTCTTCCCTTGTCTGTATCTCCCACCAGACTGTTATCTCTATGAGGACAGGGACCTCATCTACCTTCTTATGTTTGCTTTCTTATCTCTACTGCCTAGCACAGAGGCACATAGTAAGGGCTTAATAAATGTTTGTTGAATATATGCTCCAAATTTGTCTTTCTGTGTGGTATCCCAAAGAATTCATGAAAATAAAACATTGGCTAACTCTAGATATAGTTGCAGAAATAACTCACACTCCTGCCCTTTTGCAAACTTTGCTATTTCTCTATTATTTCAATTAAGAGAATCCGTTTTGGGGCATCTAATTGGCTGTTTATAAAGACAAAAAATAGTTCACAACCTAAGCCATCTCATGGATGGAATATTTTGTCTGATGACCCAGAACAGCATGATCCCTAAATGCTCCTGCTGGTTTTCTATATTCTTTATAAATACTCCCTATCAGGACTTCCCTTGTGGCACAGTGGTTAAGAATCCGCCTGCCAATGCAGGCGACACGGGTTCAAGCCCTGGTCTGGGAAGATCCCACAGATGCCGCGGAGCAACTAAGCCCGTGTGCCACAACTACTGAGCCCACGTGCCACAATTGCTAAAGCCCATGCACCTAGAGCCCGTGCTCCGCAACAAGAGAAGCCACCACAATGAGAAGCCCACGCACCGCAACAAAGAGTAGCCCCTGCTTGCTGCAACTAGAAAAAGCCCTCGTGCAGCAACGAAGACCCAATGCAGCCAAAAATTAATTAATTAATTAATTAATTAACTTTTCAAAAGACTCCGTATCTATACAAATTTTACAGAACACTCACAAGGTTTCTGCTTCTGGAATATTGGCTAACCTTTACTTCAAGCATCACCAATCCCCCACTTTTTTTTTTTACTAGTTAAGAAATTTAAACTCAATAAGGCTAAATAACTTATCCAGGATCATCAGTTAGCAAGAGAGAAAAGGGTAGAGCCCAGGTCTTCTACTTATGAGTCTAGAATTTATTGGAAGAAAGAAAAATGGAAACTATACAGAATTCAGAGAACCCCTGATCTAAAATATAGACCACATATATCTTCCTGTTAAAATGGTTAAAAGTACACAAATATAAATGTATAAGAAAAGAAGGGGTAGACAGGGGAACTCCAGTATTTATTACCAGCATTTAGGTATGTTCTTACAAGAGACAGAAACTGAGTGTCAATGTCCATTCTCTGACCTCTTACTGAAGTCAGCACATGACAATTCTGGCTGTACCCAAAGGATGTCACCTGTACTTCACTTGCTGGAGTAATCACTGTGTAGGTCTCCTTATATGACACATTGTCAACTTCACTTCTAATCTGCACCCCCTTAGATTTCAAGATGATTTGCTGCATGATTTCTGATCTATGCAATTAGCTTGAGGGCAAAGTTATATATTTATATCCATAGGCGCCATCTTGGTTTGGAAGTAGAAAGTAGAGGTAAGATAAGGAGAGCCAAAAATTAAAAAAACCACAACTCTTCTTTTTGATCTGTCACACTCTAGTGTAGTGACCCATCCTCTCGGTACTGGTGTAAGGTCAGTGACAAAATCAGACAAAAATTTGGAACAAGGCAGCATGCCCCTAATATTTCCAGCAGCAGTAATGCTCCTGGGTTTCCTTTCTTCATGGGTTAATTGCCAAGCATTTCTATCAGATGAGGTGAGGAGGCTTCCTCTTAGTCAAATGCTTCCCTTTCTCCCCCAGCTGCCTGTCTGGTTTCTTTCTTCTCACAGTAAGTTCTAGGAAGCCACCCTCTTACTGTCAAAACTCACAGTCATAAAAGGGTCATCCTTTATTTGATTCAGCCAACAGTTTAGAAATGCTTGAGCAGTGCGGATTAGATTACCCAGTTAGGGTCAGATCTGAGAAGCAAAGCAGAGAGATGACTGTTGGTCTACTACGAACACATGGAGGCTAAGTGGCTGAATAAAATGTCTGCCAAGTACCAGCACATTGCCTGGCGTGTTCTCAACATGCCTCTCTGAACTCCAAATGTCAGCGCACCCAACTCTGTTACAGCCTTGCCTCTTGGTCTACACTATCTCTTCACTGGTGACTCACGCAGGCCTGGGGCTCTAAACGGCCCCAATGTCTTCATGACCCCTGAATTTACCATGTAGTCCTGACCTCTGCTCTGAGCTAGAGTCATATATGCAATTGCCTATCTGACACTTCAGCTTGTATGTCTAGCAGGCCACCCCAAACTCAGCATTTCCCAAAGAAAGCTCATGATTTCCTGCTCTGCTTCCAAAATCTGCACCTCCTCTATCTCAGTAAAAGGGACCAGCATGTATCCAAAAGCCTAAGAGTCATCTTCAATCACTCCCTTTCTTTCGACACACCCTGCCCTTTCCATACGCACATCCAATCTGTCTTCTAGATCCATAGGCACGTCCTCCAAAATGTCATGAGCTTGATAACTTATATCCATCTCTCTGGTTACTCTCCTAATCCAGACCACCATTCTCCTTTCCCATGACTATTATAAACTAGCAAAATGGGTCTCCCTGCTCCCATTCTTGCCTTCCCATGATCCATTCTCCACAGAGCAGCCAGTGCAAAATTCTAAAACAAAACTCAGATCATCTTACTCCCTTGTGTGACAAATGCCCACAGCTTCTCCTTGCACTTAAAATAAAATCTAAACTCCTTGTTCTGCCTCTGAGTCATGGAAGGCCCTGCACTGATCAGCCACCTACTTCTCTCTTTCGATCACCCTTCTGCTTTCTCACTAGCTCCAGCCACGTTCCCAGCCCATCCATAACTGGTGAACTTCTGCTTTTCCTTTAAGACTAAGATACTGCTTCTTCCAGAAAGACTCTCCTGAGACTTGCAGCCTGAGTTGGATGCTCTTCCTCTGTTGTCTGGTAACACATGTCTCTCTCTCTCTCTCATTCCACTCACACTGCCCACATCAAACTGGATTTACTTCTCTATTTAGGAACCATCAACCCACCATATTGTGAGCTACCTGAGGATGAAAATCATGTTCTGTTCATCTCTGTGGCCCCGCATAAGTGGTGCGCTATCAATGTTTATTGAATGTAAAGTAAATTCACCCCTCCTTCTGGCAATATGAACACCAGCATGCAGGAGCAGAAAATAGGGAGTTAGGTAGGCAGTACCTGCTGTTGCAGACTTTGCTTCTTTCCACGTGGCCAAGTCCCGATCGGAGACCCTTACCTCTTCCACAGGGCACACGTGCTCCACCCACAGGAGTTCTGGGTCTGGAGAATGCTGGGTAGTCATTGAGCCGAGGCAATGTGGGCAGACCCTATGCAGCTTGAGTCTCTGAGTTCCACCAGGTGCTCTGTCGTGCTCTGCGGATCACATGTGAGGCTCAGAATCCACAGTACACAACACATGTTTCCGTCCCCCATCTGCCCTGCAGCAACCCTGACTTAAAGGAGTAAGCAGAGAAACATATGGAAATCCAACGATGAAGAAGTAGCCGCATGGCTGTACTTGGAATTTGCATAAGCTCTCACTTAATACAACTTTCTAGAAAATGTCAGTGAGCTTAGCCAGCAATCCTGTTGACTTGCCTCCAAACAAATGTGGAAAAAACAGGTAATGCCATTGCTTTGATTCCATGGTTTACCTTTAGGGCCATGACTATGAGGTTCAAGGACTAGACCTCTCCCCATCAAAGGGGGCACCTCGATTGCTTTAGCTGCATGGCTCAAAATCCACTGCAAAGTTATAAGAAATGGAAGATTCAGCCATGTCAGTCCCCACACAAAGAATGTGCCTATCTCCCTACTTTCTATAACAACACAAACTGGATGCACACCAGTATAAATGATATTTAGGATAAAAAAAGTTGGCAAAGGATCGATGCCAGGCGTGGCGGCCATGGGAGCATATCTTGTAGACCTCTAACTATTACAAGGAGCATAATTCACCAAGGGATGCAGTTCTGAAATCCACTGCTGCATTTGTGCTGAGGCCACAATTCCTGGGAGCTGCTGGTGCATTAGGGATACCAAGGCCAACCTATTTCTGGGAAACACGGGTCTCCTGTGATGGCTAACTGTGGTTCAGAGACTTACCAGCAGCCTTGCTGGGGCTTCCTTAGGCTAGACAGTAGGCTAGGACATTAGGACATTTCCGCCCAAACTTCCCTCCCTCTTTTCTTCACTTGAGTCAGACTTGTATCACAGTCTGTCAACTCTCCCGAGCTTTCTTTTCCAGCTCCCTCCCCATTTTCTCTAATACAGGCGTTTCTCCTAAGAAAATTCTTGCACATTTAATACTGTCACGGCATCTACGTCTTGGGGAATCTGGACTAAAATACCAGGCAACATCAAATACCATGCTCGAGAAAAACACCAAACTAGAAAGTTGGAAACATGTCATTATCCCAGCTCTGTCCCTTTCTAGTGTGTCAGTCCACTTCTAAAAACCTCATTACCTCATCTTCCAAATAAATCAGCTAGAGTAGATGTCTCTAAGTTCTCTTTTGGCTTCCACATCTTGGATTCTATAGCTCCCATCCTGCCATTTATGACCACAGGACTACCAGCACCATAGGAGACAGTATCTCTCAGCATGAGGATGTCTCAGGTGAGGAGGTACATTTCCACACACTGCCCTTGTCAAGAGAAAGCTAAGAGTTAGCCAAGCCCTCAGCAGCTAATGTAAGGGTGTCCTTGGGCTGGGCCCCACTTGAGAACTGAGTGAATGGAACCTACATTTTGTAGCCCAAGTTCCTGTGTGAGAGCCTCAAAGCAATGAGCTCCCCTTGAGACTAGAACACTGGTATGCTACTCAGCTCAAAGAGATTCTACCCAACTCCAGAGGAAATGAGATGTGTCCCCTTTTGACCCCCTACAACACTGTGTCAGACCCATCTCTAGGCACTTAGCACTTGGACCTCACAAAGACCTTGGAGTCTGACAGATCCAGGCACCCCTCAGAGATATTGCAGGTTCAGGTCCAGACCACGATAAAGCCAACATCACAATGAAAACAAGTCACAAGAACTTTTTGGTTTCCCGGGGCATAGAAAAGTATGTTTACACTACACTGTAGTTTATTAAGTTTGCAACAGCATCATGTCTAAAAAACAATGTCATAGGAGTAACGTCAAAGATCCCTGATCACAGATCACCATAGCAAATATATTACAATGAAAAGTTTGAAATATTCCAAGAATTACCAAAATGTGACACAGAGACACAAAGTGAGCAAATGCTGTTGGAAAAAATGGCATCTATAGACTTGCTTGATGCCGGGTTGCCACAAACCTTCGATTTGTAAAAAATGCACTGCCTGTGAAGCACAATAGTGAGGCACAATAAAACAAGGTTATGCCTGTAGAAGTTAAAATCATTGGTGAGCCAGTGAGAGGTTACATCAGTTAGAATTAGGTGTGGCCACCTGTGAGAGAAAAATCCGCATTCACAGTAGCTTAAACACTCTAGATTTTACTCTCTCACAGAAAAAGAAGTCCAGAGGTAGACAGTCCAGAGTGATTCTCCAACTTCAGGACCTAGATTCCACTGGCCTTCTACTCTACTATCTGTTGATCCAAGGTGGCTGCTAGAGGTCCAGCCATCACATCTGAGTTTCAGACTACAGGGTAGAAAACAGAAGAAGGGACCACTTTCTCTCTTTAAGCACATTTTCTACAATTTTCACCATCACTTCCACTTGCATCTATCTTATTGGCCAAAACTTAGTCACATAGCTGTAAGGGAAGCTGGAGAATATAGTCCTTTAGCTGGTAGCAATGTGTTCAGCTGAAAATCAGGGTTCTTGTTACCAAGGACAAAGAAGAACTGGATATTAGGAGGTACCTAAGAGTTTGTATCACAAAGACTGATGGGAAAAACATACCTGGAGTGGGAAGAAAAAAGCGTTCACAGAGAAGGGGAATGACTCTAACATGGAAAAGAGGTATCACTCACCATTTGTGGGGACCATAGTTTGTGCCTGTCTTGAGTTTTTATCATAACCAAAAAAGAATTGGCAATATTCACTCTAAAAACAAATATGAATATGCCTTATATTGTACAATACATGGTGCTTAATTCGAGTGCCATATTATTTTATGTTGTTATGATTGAGACATATTTTTATACTGCTTTCTCTCAGAGTCAAGATGTAAAGTCACAACACAGGTGGGGAAGGTCTGTGGTATTAGAAGTGGACAAGAGCTTCTCGGCACATACCCTACCACCCCCACCTCTCCCACCAGTAAGTGAGATGCTCTTATGACTTAGATTCCCCAGTCTTCAGGTTCTTCACCTGCAAAATGAAGATAGTAATGCCAGGATGGGCTAGCATGAGGATTAAAAGTCATGACTGGGGGCTTCCCTGGTGGCACAGTGGTTGAGAGTCCGCCTGCCGATGCAGGGCACACGGGTTCGTGCCCTGGTCCGGGAAGATCCCACATGCCACGGAGCGGCTGGGCCCATGAGCCATTGGCCGCTGAGCCTGCGCGTCCAGAGCCTGTGCTCCGCAACGTGAGAGGCCACAACAGTGAGAGGCCCGCGCACCGCGAAAAAAAAAAGTCATGACTGAAGAGCAGCCACTGCAGGTCTGGCTCATGGCTAAGTGCTCAGTAAAGGCTTTTGTTAGTTCTATATTGTTATTTCTGGTCTCCACTTCTAGGTGGAGGTTCCCAGAGAGGAAGAATCCGTCTTCTTTGTATCTCCTCCTTTTTTGTTTCTTGAATCATAATATTACAAAAAAAATTCTATTAAAAAGAACTTGTCGTGTCCCATTTAACATTTTTAAAGCTACATGCACGAAGAAACTATTTTCAACAAAACACAAACAGGCTTGGAAGGGAACTGTTGGGATAGTTACTCATTTGTTCATTTATTCAACATTTATTTGAGAACCAAGCATTGTGGACACAAAAATGAAAATGGCACAGCTCTGTATTCACAATGATTAACCTAAGAGAAGGCACAGGCAGAACAAATCATGAGATGCAATAATAACTACAAAGAAATGTAAATGGTGCTGTGGGAGCACAGAGGAGGGGCCAGTGACGCCCAGGAGACTCAGAGCTTCCCCCAAAAAGGTGAAATTTGTACTGGTGTTTTGAAGGATAAATAGGAGTTTACTAGATGGAAGAGGAGGGATTAGGAACTAATCTTAAGTATTAGATCTAGAAATCATGAATAATCAAGAGGGAAAATGTGGTTAATGCACTGAATCAGCAGATATGGAGAAAGAACTCTCTTCTAGTTAGAACAGTATGGAAAAGAAGATTGTGCTGATCATCGTCATCATCATCGTCATCATCACCATCATCTCTCTCTCTCACCTCATGTTTTGGAAGCCAAGCTGGTGGTACCCAAGGCAGTTAGCCCCTCACTAGGAAACAGCACAGGGGCTGAGTTATTACATGCGTGGTCTGAGTGCTTGCTGGCAGACTGAGAAGAAAAGACTCTTGAAAAGAACTTTCAAGACGATGCCAGGAAAAGACTCACAGTTAAAACATCTTCCCACTGCAGGTTTCAGAGACCCACATAAAAGCTCCATCCCACCAACCACCTGGTAGCGAGAAAGAAGAGCATGGCAGTGATAGATGGCCTCCTCCATGGTGTGATCACTGGGTTCAGAAATGCGTTCCCACTTCCATAATCCCCACAGTTCAGAACACTGCATTGGAGTAAGGAGTAAGGAAACAACTGGAGGAGACCAGTGTGAAAACTCGTACATCCTCTTTGAGAAGAAAGGCAGTCCAACCAATTAACACACATTCAGTGATTTGTCATGTCAAACCATTGCAGCAACTTGTGCAAGTAGAGGAGGTTCTCTGGATCTAGAAGCCAAGATGGTGCCACCTTACGGAATCTAGAACTCCGTAATGCAGAAACATCTTTCCAGGAAAGCCCCTATGCAATGGATATGGCACACTTGGGCCAGCAACCCCTCTCACTCTAGCACAGGGTTTATCAACGCGAGACTACAGTCCCTTAGGAAATCTAAAAGTCATTTATCACAACAAGCTTTTTTAAAATCATGAAATAGAACGGAATGGGGCGGAATGAAACATGATGAATGGCATGAGATAGAATAGCATAGAATTGGCTAGAGTAGAGTTGCATCGGGTTGGGTAGGGTGGAGCAGAGTTGAGCAGAATAGAATAGAATAGAATAGAAAGTATAAAAGTGCATTACGTATAAAGTTAATACTGTTTCATAAAATGTGAACCCAGGGGTGCACATGCACACACACACACATACACAATCTGAGGGCTGATTAAAATGTATTTTTAACTTTGGTCTCCAGGCAAAAAAGTTCTATACCCACTATCCTAGCATGTCTTCTAAAACTGCAAAGACTGAAAAAACTAAAAACGGTATTTCCCATCATCTATTATAGCTAAAATTTGAACGTGATTTAGGTTGGCCGACCGTATATAACTGCGTGACATTTGTTACATGTAATGAAGGCAAAGGTCTCATTTCAGATCCTTCTGATGTTGCTGCTGATCAACTTCATGGCGGCACTGGGTTCCCTGCAGTAGCAATGCCTGAAGTCCCAATATCCAGTTGCTGAGTTCACGGAGGTAAGAGAAGGAGTTTTAGGGCTCATGTTTTGCAGAGGTGGATCCGGAAGCTGTGGCATAGTTCCGGAGGCAGTTGTTGCTGTTGAAATCTATGCTTGGATTACAACCCAGAGAGTGTATTCCTGGACCCATCATTTGCTGTGTCAGCTTCCTGATTTTCTAGCTTCATGATTGAGGCTGAGGTGGTAGCTACCCAAGCAGGATGATTCTGGACATCACTCCTGAAGTCTCAGCCCACTCTCCCAACCATTCAAGGATTTTATGAGCACCTAATTCCCTTTCTGATTAAAAATAGCTAAGTTGGTTTATGTTAGCTACAACTAAATCCTGTCTGATAATGGAAAACATTCAGAGGCATTAAATAATTCACCCGAAGTTTCATCTCCGAGTTGAATTCATGGCAAGGCTGGTACTAGAACCCAGTTCTTTCAACACTAAGTCCTCTGTGCTTGGTATCCACTCAACTACATTTGGATGGATGTAGTTGGATGGAAAGGGGGAATGAAATTAAGCCTAAGGAAAGGGCTTAGGTTTGGGATCAGGTTTGGTACCCAAATCTTACTCCCAACTCCCCCTCTCCTCTGGAGTTGTTGGCTAAGAAAGCATTCACACAGCAACAACTATCAAATAAAAACAAAACATTATTCTTTTAAAAACAGAACAAGCCTCTGACACTCCAATAACGTGGCTTCTAAGGTCAATGGAGGAGGTGCATGAAGTTTAGGCTTCTTCCCCTTCCAACAGAGACGGTGGGATCTCTGAGCAGACACCAAGCTTCTGACCTGGGCGGCCAAATGAATGAGGATGGCCAACCTGTAACAGGGGTCCTTGGGTGTGGTTACCACCTGGGGGCAGGACCCATAGGAGAACTTATCATACACATAGGAAGCAGGCAGAGAGAGAATGAACAATGAGTTCCATCGATGTCTCAGGACCTGACCACCCAGAGTCATAGCTCTTTCTCTTGTACTGCGGTGAGAAAGAGGAAGCTAGAAAATGGGTGGAAAGAACAATGGGAGGACAGGCAGAATTCTGCACCATTATTGGGAAGAGGTGAGAATATGGGCAGAAGATCCTGAGCATCCTTCTCCCTCTACAGAAAGCAGACCTGATGGGGAACTCCAAGTCCTGGAGTCTAGGGCATCTAGACAACCAGGGGAAGCATGAGAGTACCATATTCTGGAAGAATTGGAGGAAAATTTGAGGAGAGAAAGGTTAACGGAAAGATACAGGGCGTTGCAAAGATCCCTTGCCCTGTTTCACCATCATGCTCAAGAATCTTTCAGAATTTAGAACTCTTACATCACATGGCTGTAAGAACACATAAATGTGGAGATGATCATCTCCTCCAGATTGGTGTTGAGGAATGCAAACCTCTTACATCTCTTGCTGGGCCAGCTTAGCTCCATCCCCGTCTAAGTGACGTTTGTTAATAGGCTGGCATTCATCTCACTCAGGCGAGTTTATTTTATCACAGACGCACTGAGGGAAAAAAAACTTTGTAACTTACCACAATAAAGTAAATATCACAAGATAAACGACATTGTTGGAATGGAAACCACTTAGGCACTCAGAATGGTCAGATGCAAACAGTTTTTAGACTATTAGCTGTTAAAGGTTATGCCTTACGTCACCCAGAAGGGTTTTCCCCTAGATTTATAGCATAATCTCCAGGAAGATTTATTGCCTTCTTAATTTTTTCCCCCATTTTAACTTTACGAACCATCAGCCTGGAATTCCTCCTAAGTCATTTAGGGATGAGGAGTTGCTGGTTTTTAAGAAATGCTTGTGGTACATTTTCTGCAACGTTAATATTCTTACCATGAATCAGATTATGATGCCCTTGAGTAAGAACCAAATCATCTTCCATTTGCTTCCCCAGATTTACTCTCTAATGTTTTCCACCCTGCTGTCTGTCCCAGGAAACTGACCAGCAGAGATACAGAGTAAGCGTTCTTGCCTTTGGTTTCTAGTTGGGTACAGACACAGGAAGAACTGGCCAGAGACTGGAGGGAGGGAGGCATTTATTCCCCCATTTCCCTCTTCTGTGCTCCATGGCTGACTGCTCCCTCGATGCAGTCACTGCTCCTGTCAGGCAGCCATCTCCTCATAACTCTCTCTCTCTCTCTCCGGGTTCCAGTAATCACTCCCTCCCTGTGATCGACTGTAACATTTGTTCACAAATTTCCATTTTCACTCTCAAGAGTATAACCCTCACCCTGCTGATTTTTTTGGACTTGGCCATTTGCCTGGCTTTGGTCAATGGAACATAAGCAGGTATGACATTCATCTCATCAGAGCAGAAGCATTATATGTGTTCTTGCATGGTCTGGCTCCGCCCCTCTTATTCTGCCTTCCATCATGAGAATAGTCTCAGTCAAAGACTACTGTCAGCCTGGGTTCTCAAACGAGAAGATACACGGAGATCACCCAAGCCTAGCTAAGCCCAGCTGAGCCCGAGTGAACCCAGCCGAGGCCAGCAGAGTCAAGCAGAACCACCACCAGCCTACACCCTTCAGGTACCATGCACAAGGAATGAATGTTTGTTGTCATAAGCTACTGAGATACTGAGGTTGTCTACTGCCACAGCAAAAATCAACTGATACACTCTCTTCGCCCCTCCAGACCTAGGGGTTTGACCAGTACCTACTGCTACTCGGTTCAGAGATTTGCAACACTCCTTGTGGCTGCCCTACATCCTTCCCAAGCCTTTATAAACAGTTTCTTTATTAAAGACTCCTCAATCTACACGATATGGTTATGATTCCTACTGAGACCCTGGCTGGTACCTGTCATGTTTAGAGCAGAGAATATTAGAAGAAACCACAAAGAAGCTTGATATGGAGTAATGTTTACCAAACTCTAAAAATAAACAATAGTAAGGAGAAAAAGAAAAAGAGAAGGTCACCCCCAGGAAAGTCCAGACAAATTGCTCCACAGCCTCAAAAATAAAGGAGAACACATCTAGTAATGGGTGGTAGGAAGGCCTCCTGATGACAGCATCTTGAAGGATGGTGGAGTGAGGCTGGTTATCCAAAACTCTTGACCAATGGATACCATAAAACCTTGCCAGCCAAGGGAAAATACATCAACAACTTTGCAAAATAGCAACAGATAAGTAAGCCGGTTCTTGCCTTTATAAAATGAGTCTCTGAGTAGCTTGATTCATTTGGGTTCTCAGAATTTTGTGAAAGAAGCTCCATGAAACTGCCAAACATATGCACAAGTGATGCTGGGATCATCCACGGCGTTGCAGAAAGTAATGAACCCCAGGGCTCTGCTCTGAGTGAGGGATTAACAGACAAGTTCCCATTGTCTCTTAGCGTTTTATTTCTGCTTCAAGATTGTCCTCAGAGAGGTGACTGAAAGAAGGCTCCACCTTGCACTGGTCTTCCAGTCATGTGCTGTCCATTCACCAGCCTTTCATGGAAGTCTGCCTCTAGAAATGCAGGCAGATGAGCCACTATTCAGTTCTAACAAGCTTTTCGGAGGAAGCCATGCACAACCAGCTCTGCTGCATCACCAATGACTGCTTACAATCAACACTTTATCCACCGGCTACCGATTCCACTGTTGGATCCTCTAATTTTTCATTCCTTTCAGTTTCATCTCCTTGCTTGTAAGGACTTTCAGTCACCTGTATATCTGCCAAACTCCTTCGCCTTCAAAATGTGACCTCTTCCCTTGTTTAGTCCTTGCTGAGCCGGGATGAATGGCTGGTTGAGAAACATAACATTTATTGACCGCTTGATACGTGCAACCGTGTATCTACAATCTCCCTTGATCCTCAACAGCCCTGAGAGCACGATATTATTACCCCCACTTTACCAATGAAGAAACAGGATCAAGGGGTTAGGTAACCCCATGGTAACACAGCTCCTGGTCTTAAGACAGTCTTTCTGCTCCTCTTCCCATCTACTGTTCCTGTTCTGGTGTAGACCACCTGGAACCAGCCATGCACCAGCCGCACCCAGGGCCAGATGGTCTCAGGGAATGGTGAAGTCCCATAGAAACTTCTTCGTTGCCTGTGTTCAGATATATTGATATTCAAAAGCATTTAATGCCATCCCTGGGGGAAGACTTACAACCCTGCCGCATCGGCAGCAGCCTTGACAGTGCCACTTGATTTTGCCAGAGAAACATGAGCAAAGGAGATGTGTTCCACTCCCAAGCAGAGACTTTAAGAGCCAGCTGAGAGTTTGCCATATTCTGTTTTTCTTTCATTACAAGCAACACGACTTTCAGGGTAGAGGTTGTTCCATCAGTCTGTGTCATGGACTGAAGCCACCCACAATGGACACGAAGCATGAGTGCAAGATAAACCATTGGTTTGTAGGTCACTGAGATGGTATCATTTGTCACTGCAGCATGAATTAGCCTATTCAGGGCTCTGAAACTCCAAGGGGCAGATCCACTGCCCAACGTTTGTTAGCTTTTTAAATGTATGGTAAATAGTCGAGTGGGCCACGGGTCTACACTCACAACGAGTTGGGTTTGAATCCTGACTTGCCATTTACAACCTAGCCATGTGCCCTCTTGGTCAGTTGCTTAACCTTTCTGAGCCTTCATTTCCTCACCTGTAAAACTGAGAATAATGGGGACTTCCCTGGCGGTCCAGTAGTTAAGACTCCACGCTTCCACTGCAGAGGGCACAGGTTCGATCCCTGGTTGGGGAACTAAGATCGCACATGCCATGCGGCGCAGCCAAACTATAAAAAAACAATGAGAATAATGCCTGCCACATACACATTTGGAGTGAAATCTAAGAGATAACAAATGTAGAGATCCTCACTCTGCTTCTGGTGCTCTATAAACATCCCTCCAGCCTTCCTCCATCTCTAAGTGCTGCCGCAACACAAAAACCAATGTGTACACGTATGCCCAGCACACCTTTGCCAAGTCCTCATTGCATTTACCCACTCCCTGTGAGCTCTTTCTTCCTGTCCTGTCCCCATGACCAGTGTTCAGACCATCCCCTGCCGTCCCCTACACTTCTGGACTTTCTCTCCTGTTCCCCTTCCCTCTCCCCTGCACCCACCCCCAGACACTCATCTTCCTTCTGATGCCTTCCCTCCCTCTCTCCCTCCTCCAATAACAACTGTCTTAACTTGAGAGCCTCAACCTCCTTCCCTGCATCTGTAGTCATCACTGAAATGCTGAGCACAACTTGATTTTCAAAGCCAATGGTTAACTGCAGGGAGCTAAGGGTGACCCAATGGCAGTTTCAAGTATTTAGAGTGTGAAGTAATGAAGATGCTGGTAAGCAGACAGCCCGAAAATCAGCATACAATCCCCCTGAATAGTTTCCAAGGGCTCTGATGAAAGTGCCTCTCCCCGGCTGGTGAGGCTTGTGCTTGAGCTGGGACGCAGACAAGAGCCAAAGACCCCCCCAGGGAGATGCACGGCGGGGAGGGTGCATCCTCAGGCCTACAGGAGGATTTTGATAACTTCCCCAGTTACCATAGGAGCTGGGCTCAGAAAGGATTACACAGGAACTAAGCAGCAAAATCTTTAATGGGGTGATGACCTTGAGGGCCTAAGTCTCCCCTCACCAGACATTGTGGTCCCCTCCACCCCATCACCATTAATGAGTGACCCCATTAACACCCCTCACACAAAGAACAGGCCTACCCTCCCCCATGGATGAAGAGGGAACCTGATCAAATATGTCATATCCCAGCTGAGCGTTCTGAAAACCTTGAGAACAGTCAGTCTGTGCCCCTATCATAAACTTCTTTGCCTAGTCCACAAATATTCAGACCACAGTGGGTAGATAATACCCAAGGAGTATAACCATATTACTCTATGGGCCATCATATGGTCGTATGGATTTATCTGAATGGAGGGAAGTTTCCTGAAGAGTCTTCCACTTTTAAAATGCAGCAGTTTTTTAAGTATTTACTCTACGTCAGCTCTGGGGACAAAGCAATGAAAAACTTAAGGCCCCTGCACTCAAGGAGTTTATCATCCAAGGAGGAGAAACAGAAACAAACGAGCAATTTTAAGAGAGGTAGGCCCAGGAAGTGTGGGGAGTGGGGAATGAAGAAAAGTGCTTACCTTGTGACAAGTGTTTGAGAAAAGATTTAATGTGAATGAATTTTTTAACTGTGGAAATAATCAATAACTGGAACAACACACTAGGTACCTTCCTACGACAGGGCATTTGCACCTTCTGTTCCTCTGTTGGCAATACTCTTCCCCCAGTGACTACTGTATGAGTTTCCTGTTGCTGCTGTAACAAACTTCTATAGACTTAGCAGCTTAACACAACATAAATGCATTCTCTTACCGTTCTGGTGGCTGAAAATCTAAAATAAAGGAATCAGCACAGCTTCATTCCTTCTGGAAGCTTCAGAAGTGAATCTGTCACCTTATCTTTACCAGCTCCTAAAGGCCACCTGCATTCCTTCACTCCTGGTACTTCCTCACATCACTCTAACTTCTTAGCTTTGTTGTCGTATCTCCTGTGACTGACTGTGACCCTTTTGCTTCCCTTCTATAAAACTCCTTGTGATGACCTTGGGTCCACCAAAAAAACTCAAGATAATCTCCCCCATCTCAAATCATTAATGACATCTGCAAAGTCCCCTCCACCAGGTAAGGCAGCATAGTCCCAAGTTCTGGGGATTAGGGTGTGAATATAATTGGGGGGCCATTATTCAGGTTTCTGAAACCCTCATGACTCCTGTTCTTTTTTTTTGCGGTACGCGGGCCTCTCACTGTTGTGGCCTCTCCCGCTGCGGAGCACAGGCTCCGGACGCGCAGGCTCAGCATCCATGGCTCACGGGCCCAGCCACTCTGTGGCATGTGGGATCTTCCCGGACCGGGGCACGAACCCGTGTCCCCTGCATCGGCAGGCGGACTCTCAACCACTGCGCCACCAGGGAAGCCCCATGACTCCTGTTCTTAACTTCTCTGCTTAGACACTACTTATTTCTGAGGTTTTCTTGGCCAATCTAGCATCAAATCAACATACTACCTGTACCTACAGCACTCCCTGTCTTCCTTACCCTGATCGATTTTTCCCCTTTATTTATTCCCATCTGAAATACTATGTCTTTACTCACTTATTATGTATTGCTCCCCCCTGCCAATAGAATGTAAGCTGCATGAAGGCAGGAACCTTGTTGACTCTGATGTCACCAGAGCCTAGAACAGTGCCTAGCACTTAATAAATATGTGTCAAATTAATGAAAACCTATAAGCTATAGAGGAGATGGCACTGATGGTGAGAACTTGGCCAGGCAAAGGGCTAGTAAAGAGAAAATGGGGGTAGGGAAAGTTCCAGGCAAAGAGAAATCATGAACAAGGCAAGAAACATCATTAGTTCCAGAAGCATAAAGAGATTAAATATCACTCTAAGGTGGACACTGTTGGTTGCCCAACAGTAATCCATTCTCCCATTTCTCTTCAAATGGAACCCCAGTTCTGAGCGTAAACCCACTACTCATGTACAACACCGCACATACAACGACCTGATGCTTTGTCCTATATCACACAGCCCCTGGCCCCAATGGGCTGCATTGCCCAGGTTCCCACATCAGCCACTGACTTGGCCCATGGAGGTGCTGGTAGGAGATAGGAAATGTAAACGACTATATTATGTCCCCTCAAAATTCATGTGTTAAACCCTTATTCCCAATGTGACTGTACTTGGAGGTGGGGCCTTTAAGGAGGTAACTGTGGTGAAATGAGATCGAAAGGGTAGGACCCTAATCTGATAGGACTGGAGTCCTCATAAGAAGGGGAAGGGACACCAGAGCGTGCTCTCTCTCTCTGCACACACAGAGGAAAGACCATGTGAACACACTGCAGGAAGGCAGCAGTTTGCAGGCCAGAAAGAGAGGCCTTGGGCTTCCCTGGTGGCGCAGTGGTTGAGAATCTGCCTGCCGATGCAGGGGACATGGGTTCGAGCCCCGGTCCGGGAAGATCCCACATGCCTCGGAGCAACTAGGCCCGTGAGCCACAACTACTGAGCCTGCGTGTCTGGAGCCTGTGCTCCACAACAAGAGAGGCCGCGATAGTGACAGGCCCGCGCACCGCGATGAAGAGTGGTCCCTGCTTGCCACAACTAGAGAAAGCCCTTGCACAGAAATGAAGACCCAACACAGCAAAAATTAATTAATTAATTAATTAAACTCCTACCCCCAACATCTTAAAAAAAAAAAAAAAAAAAAAAGAGAGGCCTCATCAGGAACCAACCCTGACAGCACCTTGCTCTTGGACTTTCAGCCTCCAGGACTGTGAAAATAAATGTCTGTTGTTTCAGCCACCCAGGCTGTGGTATTTCCATTACGGCAGCCTGAACAGACTAAGATAGGAAGGAAAGAGAAAGAAAAAGCCAGGATATTTCTCTCCCTTCTTCCCTGACTCAGACAGCTCTGTCTCATCAGTGGCTCCTGCTGGACAGGCCCATGTGGTCCCTGCTTCTGCCAGGTGACCAAAGCCCCATCTGTGGCCTTTGTCCCTCCACCTGTGACTCTCTGCTGCCTAATCTCTGGGTGGCCACGTCATCCCTTGATGGCTTCTCAGCCCGTTTTTGCCTGTCTGATCAATTCCCTGCATTCAATCCCCTCTGTTTCAAGAATTCACAAGGGTTCCTCTTTTCCTGGTGGGACCTTGCTTGACATCTCTTATGGCACATAAGGTGTGTGTGAAGGAAGCTGCACCAGAGGACGCTAGAGGGTATTGCGGGGGCTAGTTCACCGAACTCCTTGCCCATAAAATTGCCAACGGCAACATCAGAGCTCAAGGTGGGGTGTATCCAGCAAGCAATAAAGGCCAACACAGAAGCATTTGTAGCAGGGGGAGGACCATTTTCAGGGCTCCATTTTAGAAAGATCACGTCACAAAAGTCATCTACCTGCAGCACCTGGAGGATTATTATTCTCTGGGGCTTACATTTTCCACATGGTTCCTCGAATGCTATATAGACACTACTTAAGATTTCTCTCCCAAAAGGAATGATAGTGGGAAGGAGAGGAGAGACAACACAACGATTAGAAGGCGAGAGCTGGCCCTCCCACTGTCTCTGGACCTAGGCATTCTGACTCGTAAATCATGTCTAACTCCTAAATCTTGACTAAACCACAGCTGAAATGGTTGGGCATGCAATGGAAACAACAGTGTCCCCATATCCACCCTTCCTTCCTTTACAAACCCCGAATTCTTGTGCTTAAAAGCCAAGAACAGTAGGGGCTGAAAAATACAAGCAAGAAACTCCCTGATCAGCACTTTGAATACAGGATTTATTGGTTCCAAGTAAGGGTGTCCTATGGGTGATGCAGCAAATGCCAGCTGGTAGCTGTAACTCAAAGGGCCAACATTTTGATCTGTACAATCAATCATATGAAGCAAGTAGAGGCCTATTTGTTCTTTGTCATCCTTCAGCAAAAGTTCTCCAGTTGATACACTTTTCTCCCTCTCTTTCCTCAGCTCTTTCTTTCTCATTCTTTTCGTTTGTTTGTTTTTTTAATATTCTTGGAAATGCTTTTCTGCCAATCACTGTCAGCAGCTACACAGGCCTTGGTAAAGCAACAGCAGATGCACGAGATATACAGACTTGGAAATGAGCTACGGAGGGTGCATGGGAGGGAGTCTTCCCTGCAAAAAAGAGCAGATAAAACACTAGAGGCTGATACAGCCTAAGACAAATTCTAATCTAGTAAGAAACATTCTTCAGGTGCACAGACGGGCAGAAAACGGAACTGAACGCTTCACCATGCAGAACTGATTTCTTTTAATATTAGAAATGTTATTTTCCTCCAAAGGAAAGCTGCTGAGATTTATACGTATTGCTAATATATTTAAGGCAGAAGAGGACAAGACAACAGCCTTCAACAGGATCACGGGAACTAAATGGAAACAAACATCAGAGCTCAAGGTGGGTCCTCCTGTCCCGAGAGGCCAGGAATCATCTGAGACGCTCTAATGCCAGGTGCCCTTGATTATCAAGGTCAGAGGGTCCAGCTGGGGTGAATAGATGAAGGGAAACAGGTTTTAAGGACATTAGCCTATTTTAGAAATCAGCTAAGGTTTAAAGAGTTTAAGAAAAGCCATGGATTTCAGAAAAAGGCTCAGAAGAAATCTGGACGATCTCCTGGTCCCTTCTCACTCAACACCGTTCTGCACGAACCTGTTTGTCAGTGTACACAAGCCATCCTCTGCCATCTACAGAGCCACCCACACGCCGAAGACTCAACAGGGCCTATGGCTAGGAGGTAGCAGGGTTGGGTGGATGAGATGCCATCGGCCTCATGCTTGGACTCTTGCTGTCAGTCTCCAAACATTAGCGTGTCATAGTGTGTCCCTGAGATACACTCGCAAGACTAATTTTATAACCTGTTTTGGCATTTCATCATTTTTTAATAGAGATCATTGGGGCTTCTCCTAACACTGCGAGGCCTTTGGTATCAAGGATTTGATAAAGTCTCATCAATAAGAACTGCATGTCCCAATGCCCCCCGAGAGGCAGATAAACCCAGACTTCTCTGATACTTTATGTACGAGGTCTGAGTTGGGTCTCCTTAGAATGTATGCTTGGGGTGGGAGTGGGGGTCTTTTTCCTGGAAAAAAAATGGAACCACTGAATCCCAAAGGAGAGAACATGAGGGAATAGGAATAATTCTTTTTTAAACCCCCAGAATTTCTATGACAATTTGTCAGACATCATCTCTGCTATCTCTACCCTTCTCTCTTTTCTATTCTCTCCCCCTCTCTCCCGCCCCCCTGCCGAAGGTCCATAGCCCCACCCTCTCACTCTCTCCGGAATACTCTTCTAGCCCCTCTTTACCTGGCCAACTACTGCTCATCTTTCCACCCTCAGCCCCAGGAAATCCCTTCCTCCAGGAAGCCTTCCCGACTTTCATAACACCAGGCTCTCTGTGATACCACCTTGGGGTCTCCGATACTTCTCCGTGGCTCTAATCACAATTGCAAATCACTGATTGCTTACGTGACTATTTGTTTGATGCCTGTCTCCCCCTCCAGACTGTCCATGCCAGGAGAGCGGTGTGGCAGCCCCTCAGGCCTCCTGCTGCAGGGAGGGCGAGTGACTGCTGGCCCCAGTCGCTGTGCTCGTCTGCATCCACCATGGTGTTGCACCAAGGCCTCGCTCCCCATGGGCTGTTCCCAGCCGCTGATCAAGGTCAGCACAAAATGCAGTTCGTTCCTGCCAGATGTGGGACTCCTCCAATAGACGACTTCACTTCAAGGGCTCCCTGTTCACCTGGCCAAAACTTTCTCAGAACCGGGCTGCAGTCCGAGACTCTTGCTACCCTGTGCTCCCCCCTGCCCTCTCCCCTTCACAAGCCCATCGGAAGTTTCTCCCCACCCTTCCAGCTCCCTCCTCTTTCTCTCTCGAAGGGCATCTGCTTCCTAAGGACCTGGAGGACTCGTACTGACACAGGCAGTAATTCCTGCTTATTCCCCACTGTTTCCCCAGGGCCTGGGACAAGGCCTGGTGTATATATAACAGGTGCTCAAATATATGTATAAAATGAATACATGCTCACAGACATGGTGTAGATAAGTTGAGAGAGTGTAGATGAATCAGAGCATATCTAATTCATCCTCTGGGAAAACAACAACAGGAATATGCCCTATAGAATCGATACTAGTACCCCATTCCTCAGAGCCTTTGTAGTGTGAGAGTGACCATACCCATGGCTGGAGAAAAAAGCTGTTATCAACATCAGCACCAACACTACATTTTACTGAGCACCTTGTATGTGTTAGGCACTGACCACACAATTTCTAAGCATTAATTTATTGCCTTCTCACAATAGCAGTACAGGGTTGCTCTTACTCCCATTTTACAGATGAGAACACTGAGGCTAATCAGGATAGAGTTTTGCTGTGGTGATAAAAACCCTCAAATCTTGATGGCTTCAAAGTATTGTATTCAATACAGAAATACAAGTTCTGTTCCTGACATCTTGTTCCTCCTTCTAGCCTTTCAAAGGAGCTGATAAACCTTTTGAACCGTGCCAGGGGCTGTCTGACCTCTGCATCCTGAGTTGTTGAGGTCCTGCTTAGCTTGGACCTCGCATCACCAGGGAATATCTGTGACTTACTTGCTGGAGTCGGGCTTCTGGGGCCTGAGGTCATAGTGATAGACATGCTCTTGCACTGACACTCCCGGCTCTCACCAGTTCTGGTAAAACCAAATCAGTTGGCTTTCCATCCACAGTGCAAAGCCCACTTGCTAACCTTTCTTGTCCGTGATAAAAGCTGGCATCAGCCCTTCCAAAGACAAGGCATTTTATTATTTTTAGTCTTCACATTATCGCTGTGACTGTGTCCAGAGTCCCCTCACTCTGAGCTTGTTGCTTTAGCCAGGCAACTAGGAAAGAGTCTACTTTTATTTCAGCCTTCCTTTGATAAACATTAAAATCTCCCTATCTCCCAACAATTTTTAGACTGACTAGTTATCCCAAGTGACCAAGAAAATTTGATTTTGAGCTTCCCTTTTGGCAAGTGCCAAGATGGGCAAGTTACAAAACCAACAGATTCCCTTTTTATTTTAATTTTCCCCAATACAAAATTAAACCATAATATTAAAAAGTGTATTCAAACTAAACCTAACACTCCCACTCCTCCAGCCCTGCTGGGGACACTTCTGGAGGTTCTGCTGTGCCCTCCCAGTTGGTTACTACTGTTCAGTAAGACTGCAAGAGACAAATGATATCACAACCATCTAGATGGGAATCTATTTGGTTCCAGGATACTTCTCCGGAGAGACAACCTCAATACAGGCCACTCAAGGGACGGAAGAAACCAGCTCATGAAAGAAAGAAAAGAGACCCTGTTTCCACATCGCGCCGCTTGTCTTTGACAGACTGCAGCCTTCCGACTCACAGCTCTCATGCTGCCAAACTTCTTTCGCCCTGAAGCAGCATCTGGTTTCCTGATTCAAGTCTCTCCTTTGTGAAAACGGGTTCTGTCCCAGCAGAGTCTCAGGTCCCTCTAATGCTTCTTAAGCCTAATTGGAGTAGGGGGTCTGAGAAGTCTCAGCCACTTTGGAGAGTCAGGTAGTCCCTGGGAGAGAGACCTTGTCCCATTCCTAGGACCCACCAGTTGTGTTGGCCAGAGTCCTATGTCCGTGATATGAGCCAATCCCGTAACCAGTTTCAGTACCTCAGTTTCCCCACCCATAAAACTTAGCTCTGGGACTTGGGAATCTTAATGAGCATTGGCCTTTCCTGGAGAAATTAACCAGGTGCCGGAAACATCTGTGGCTGGAAGAGGAGTCTGCTGTATAAACAGAATATAGTATTTTTATACACAGGACTGTAGCTAAAGCTCAAATACCAACTAAGCCTGACTTCATCCTAAGTCCTATTTAGTATGTCTCTTGGGAAAAGGCAATCTCTCCTCCTCTGGACTAGGTTATATTTGAAGAACTCACCTTCTCATTTAGCTCACTCTCTTCAACTCAGGACAAAGGGTCTTCTGTAAAAAGTAGAGGAATCAATTTTTTTTTTTTTTTTTGCGGTACGCGGGCCTCTCACTGTTGTGGCCTCTCCCATTGCGGAGCACAGGCTCCGGACGCGCAGGTTCAGCGGCCATGGCTCACAGGCCCAGCCGCTCCGCGGCATGTAGGATCCTCCTGGACCGGGGCACAATCCCGTGTCCCCTGCATCGGCAGGTGGACTCTCAACCACTGCGCCACCAGGGAAGCCCCAATAATTTTTATATCACCACTTTCCATTGAAATCATGTAACAACACTCCAGAAATAAATACCCCCAAGAGAATGTGTGCTCCATATGGACATAGACGACACCTGTCTTACTTACCACGATATCTCCAAAGTGCTGATTCAGAGGATACTAAGAAAGGATTTTTTGAACAAATGAATAAAGGCACAGATAATCCCCCTAGAAAACTAATACTATATGTTTGCATAGGTTTTAGACTGCCTTTATGGCACCTCCTTCCATCCTGTCCTCAGTTTATGAGCTTACTAGGGCAGAAAATACTCGATAAAGGCTCAACAAAGGCTCAGAGAAGTCAACTTGACACAGCCAGTAGCAGATCAGGTCGCCAAATACCCAATTCTGTCTTCTTGCTTTTACAACCCACTGCTTTTCTTTGTCTAAAGTAAGGGTCAGAAAACTACAGCCCTGGAGCGAAATCCAGGCCATTGCCTGATCTTTGTAAATAAAGTTTTATTGGAACACAGCCACACCTATTCCTTTCCATATTGTCTGAGGCTGTTTTCCCACTACAACAGCCCGAGTTCAGTAGTTGCCGTAGAGACCACATGGCCCACAAAGCCTAAAGTATCTACTATCTAGCCCTTTACAGACAAAAGCTTGCTGACCTCTGCTCTCTAGCAAACTTCGCCTGGAATCCCGTCAGTCCTGGAGCTCTGTGGTCACACTGATTCAGTCACATAGCTCACACAACCAACTGGCCCTTCAGGAATGCTTGCTCCTAGGAGTGCAAAGAGCTTCCACCCATGCTGACCTAAAACAAAGAGACCGCCAGTTATTTGTCCAGCAAAAATGGGTTTATTTGGGATCAACAGAGAATTGCAATTCTGCAACCATAGTAGGCTGTGTGCAAGTCCCCACATAGCAGGGAGAGGAGAACTCTTTTTAAAAAGGGAAAAGGAAGTTGGGAGGGCAATAGTGAACAGAGTCCGCTGGGGCAACTGAGAATTCAGAGTATAGCGGCTTTTCACTGGCTGAGCTGTGACAGTCTCTTATTGGCTGAGCTCTTGCCAGGCAAGAAGTTGTCGTCTTTCTTCCTTCTGTTGGGCTCTGCTATCGTAGGGCTCGGCTAAGAGCATAGGATGTGAGAGCGCCCTCTTCTGGCCTCCTGACTCTATTTTAAGTGAGGTTTCTACTCACTAATTTTTATACCCACATTATCCTATTTAATTCTCCCAACAATCCTATGAGGTATGCATTATTGTACAAAGACATATTGTGCTAATAGCACTGGACTAAGCAATAAGAAATTGCTATTTTTTTGCAGGTCAAATACTGGCAATTTCAGGTCGGTCAAGCTAATACTATTATCTCCATTTAGAAAATGAGAACACAGGGGCAACTGGCCCATCCGCACTCAGTTAAGGGAAAGTGCTCGGATACTAACCAGCTCTCTGCCTAGGGCAGCCACTAGCTACACTGCCTCTTCTTAAAACTTTACACTTCACTTTGTGTATTAAGGGTTGTGCTAATACTGAAGTAAAAAACTAGTCTAAGGCTGTTTAAGCTTTTTTCAAATTTATTTGACCAGAAAAGTTCTGGGGTTCCCCCCTCCCCCAAGTAGCACCTATGAATATCCCACAAAACCAGTCTTCCTTGGCAAAACACATTTTGGGAAACACCTCCACTCCCTCCATCCCCATCAAAGAGCCTGCAACACTTCACAGGCATTGTCATCCTCAGACCTCTGGCTGCAGCCACCTCCTGCCTCCCCAGAAGGCCCACACAACTGTTCTGGGCATGCGCAATTTGAGACACACTGCACCTTGCTCCACTGGCAAATGGAACTCCAATTTCACTGAAATAACCTGAACAGTTCTTGCTGTTGCTGCTGGCTAATTCCATTTACAGGAATAATGAAGCTCCATCCTTGTGTAGCGTTGGATGCTCACTTAATACACTTTAACCATCCCATACCTCCCATTTGTAATGCAAATAAACTGCATCTTCCATCAAAACTGCTTGCTCTCCCTCTAAATCCAAATTCTTCATAGAATTTATGTGCCGAATCAGTTTCAAGCTTTTTTCCAATGGCAGTACCCAAAATCTGAGATTGCCTTTTAGTCCAGGTCAATTAAAACAACGTGGTATATATACGCTTAGCGGGTTTACTTTTTTCCCTCCTTTTTAAAAGAAAATAATGGATGGTATATATAAAGTTTACAGTCAGGGCCTCATTTATTACAAATTTTCTTTAGGAATAATGTAAGTCCATAACTGTCATATGCATCCTCCCCTGCCCCCTCCTAAAATATTAATTTGGTGGGGAGGTTAGAAAACTATCATAACCAATGAGACATCAGGGCACAAAAATAGCAAGGCTCGAGTTTAATATTTTACTGCCATATTTTGAAACAACTGGTTAGGCAGATGCTACTGTTATCTTCCAATTACTTCTCATTTTTCCAGAGTTTTAAATGCAAGCTGTGACAAATTAAATCTAAATTTCTATATGCTTTTCTTTGGGAAAAAAAAAAGGCAATTTCAGAAAACACTGCAAAAAAAGAATTGAAACAGAGGGGAAGAAAGGGATAATGACAGCAAGCAAGATGAGAACTCTATTCTCAATGCCTCCAATGATTTGTTTCGATGGCCTCAAGAGATGCAGATCTGCCTTCCCCACGCAGGCCACGCAGTCTCCATCCCAAAAAGATTCTTTGCACCCGAGAATATGCGGTTGCTAAAAATGCACTCTCCCTACCAATTTTATAAAGGTGCTGAAGAAGAAATCCCATCACCGAATGCTGAACCTCTCTCATACTCTGGTGTAACACTCTACCAATGGTGCCCAAATATACAAGAATCCTCTCAAAAGATGTAATGGGTCATATTTGGGAGCTATCAGCTCAAACAGAATTGCGCATGATTTGGACTGACCACGGAGACAGCATACAGTATGATTATTTTTTTTCTAATATCAACGTGCTTTTCACCATAAACTTACGGGGACGGTGTTCAGCAATTACATTTTTGCTAGAAAAATAATATATATTTGAATCGTCTCTGTTTTTTAAAAATCTGACTCCTTAACCCTAATTAGGGGGAGTTAGGGGTGAAGGTAGAAGGCAAAATGTCACAACTCCCTCTCCTTTCTGCTGTCGGCATTCAGATTTCAAAACAGAACTCATGTCACTCAGCCTTCGCTCAGTTCAAGGATGTTAAGTGGCACACGCTGGTTTCCTTTCTCTGCAGTGTTAACACCGCTGCCTCTAGATGGCCGCTGCCATCAGCAGTCAGGTAAACAAAGCCCTGCTATAGCTATTGTCTCGGGCTCCCTGCGCACCTGCTTTGAAATGTTGGTGACTCTCAAGAGAAGGCTCCCTGGTGCCTGAGTACACGGCTCTCTGGAGGCGTGGATCCCTCCACCCTTCGCCTTCTCCGTCCCTCTTCCTCTTCCTCCTCCCACTGCCTCCTTCCCTTTCTCTCCCACCTCTTACTCTGTGCTGGTGTTGGCCAAGTATGCCTGCAGGCCTGGCTTTACACTCTGTCTGGAATCCTTCTCCAGGACTTGACATGACTATTACTCTTAACCTCTAATAGAGGTGACTACTCTAAAATAATTTATTGCATTCTGTCCTCCCCAAATCAGCTTAAAATAAGAAGAAGATTCCCAGGCCTATTTCAGACCTGACTTTCAACTTCCCAGGCAATAATGACACACAGCCAGATTCAGGGGCCACTGTTCCAGAGCAATCTTTCACAAGCCTCTGAAACACCTGGGCACTTGTTAAAGCACCGGTTAGGCTCCACCCTCAAAGCTCCCGATTCCGTAAATCTGGGCGGAGGCCCAAGAATTTGCATTTCTGACAAGCTCACAGGTGACGCTTCTCCAGGGACCACACTTAAGAGAACCACTGCCCATGGGTAAGTCCCTTAGGGTCAGGACTGCCTGCAATTCCAGTCCCAGGGTTCAGCACCATGTGGACACATTTGTCTGCTGAATGACCGCCAGAAGGTGCTCCAACATTAATACGTATAGTACGGAGGAAAACACACAGCAGTTACCATTTAGAAAATGTAAGTTTGTGATTCTACTTTCATCCCACAGTGATGCTCCATTTGCAAAGCTAAAACCCACTTGCCAAGTTAGACATAAAGAGAGACTCAGAAGCACTGAACTGACAGAGTAAGCAACACTCTATTCTTTTTAAGGAAAAACACTGCTCTCAACTGGTTGGTTGGCTGACTTTTCTTCCTGGAAGTAATGAGAGACAAGCATCTACTACATAAGAGCATCAGGAGAAAACTCATCCTGTGGTCCAAGTGTGCTTAAAGTGGGAGCAATGATTTACTGCTCACACTAAATATATTCAGAATCCAGGGAGGGTTTACACGGCCGGCCTCTGATCACTTTCAGCAGAGCACCCCCCAGTCGCCACCGTCCATCCATACCAGACGGGAGATTGTCATCTAAGATTTGCCACATCAGGGCTTTGTCAAAATCCAAAATCAACACCTCCCCTTTCTCCTTCTCCTACCCCAGATGATTTCTGAATTTCTGTACATTTGTGAATTCACAGAAGCATGAGCAGAATGACATGAACATCACAAATGCAAATGTCTTTGTTCCTAACAAACTGCTCCAGTTCCCCCCTCCCCTCAGTTTGGGAAGGGGAGGGAACGCACTCCACAGGTCATTTCATCCTAAGTTTCAAAGGCAGAGAGGCAAAGGTGTGTCACAGCATTCCAACATGTTTGGTCAGGAGGATCTCTTAAACACACATACACACACCCCATCCAGTATCCTTTTTTTCCAATGCTGATTTGTACTTTGATAAAACTGACATCTGCATCTCTAAAGAAATATTTCACTGTCAAAAGAATCTAACTTAACTTTGTTTGCTTGAAATGTTTTCATCTCAGACCAAATTTAGAATACCCTGCCACCTGTTTACACCACCAATCTCCAGCAAAGCAGCAAAAGCTCACCTCTTCCATCCTCTTCCTAGCTGGAACAGTCAGGGTGACGAGGAGATAAATTACAAAAGGTTTTTAATTAGCCCCTAACATCTTGTTCTTTCTCAAGAGTGTGACCTTTGTGCTCCAAATGCTTCTGAGAACACACCTCAACTCCAGGGGGCATCAGAGAGCATCTCAAAAACAGAAAGGCTGGGCTTCCCGGGTGGCGCGGTGGTTGAGAGTCCGCCTGCCGATGCAGGGGACAACACGGGTTCGTGCCCCAGTCCGGGAAGATCCCACATGCCGCGGAGCGGCTGGGCCCGTGAGCCATGGCCGCAGAGCCTGCGCGTCCGGAGCCTGTGCTCCACAACGGGAGAGGCCGCAACAGTGAGAGGCCCGCGTACCGCAAAAAACAAAAAAACAAAAAACAAAAAAAACAAAAACCCAGAAGGGTTCAGCATGAAGGGATAACACTCAAGCTCTTGAAGAAATGCTGAGACACAGAATAATACAAAAGAAGAGTGAATGATCTAGGCTATTTTGGAAACAATATTTATAGCTCTTGAAGGCTGTTTCCTCATCGGTACATAAGAGTGTGTGTGGTGCCACTGCTATATTTAAATGGATAACCAACAAGGACCAACTGTATAGCACAGGGAACTTTGCTCAATATTCTGTAACAACCTCATTGGGTAAAGAATTTGAAAAAGAATAGACACATGTATATGTATAGCTGAATCACTTTGCTGTACACCTGAAACTAAACAACATTGTTAATCAACTGTACTCCAATATAAAATAAAAAGTAAAAAAAAGGATTAAAAAAAAAGTGTATGTGGTGGCCAACAGCTCAGGCTGGGTTCCCTCCTGCTCTAAAATGTCATTAATGTATTTGCAAAACAACTTTGATTCTTCTATTGCCTTGTAAGGCTGTACCTTCTCCAACCCATTCAGGCCTAATAGCAAATAAGCCTTAGTATATACATGAGTTGGATTAGGCATTTTTGAGGTAAAAAGCAACAGAAACCAACTCAAATTTGAAGGGGAAAAAAGGCAGTGTTATTAAGAAGATTCAAAAGTGTTTTTCTAAGACCCAAGGGCAGGAACACAAACAGGCCTCAGAAAGGGACTGGAAACAGAAAATCCAAGTGTTAAAGGAACTTGGAAGCATTCTTCCACCTTTGTACCTCTCTTGCTTCTTCCCCTAAGTTCTTCTCTGCTACTCAGCCCTATATTACAAAATGGTTAACAAGGTTAGATATTCTCTTGGCAAGAAATGAGCCCAAATGGACACTGGAATCCCTTAATCTCAATTATTATTTATCAGAAAAGGATCACTAATTGGGTGAGGTGTACACCCCGCCTAATTATAAACATGGAGGTTGGGGGCTCACCACTGGGATTCTATGAATTTAGGGGGTGGGCTGAATTAGGGGGCAAAACAGTTTGCCAAAATTGGTGGGAGGAGGGGAGAGAGTGGCTCACCACAGAAGTGAAGCTTTCATACAAATGGGAAGCTGTGCTGAACTGAGAACTATTTTCCTAGAGTTGTGTTAAGGAGGGAGATTGTGCCGAGTACTCATAAGAGAAAGCAGGGCCTGAGCTCCAGTCCTGGTCCTGCCACCTAGCAGTGTGGGAGCTTTAGTTAGTCGCACCTTTTTGAAGTTTGGTTTCATCATCCCTGAGCAGGAATTACCAAGTACCAAACACATTGGCTTCATAACACATCCATACTCCTTTCCAATCTCAAATGAGAAAATACATGAGCAAGTACTTGGTGAACTGTAAAACAATGTATTAATGTAGGAAATCGTTCTTCAAAGAGCTGTTTCAAATGCAATGTAATTAGTCTATTCACTTTCCTTTCCAAGTATCTGGGTCTTTCGCCTCCATAACAGGGGTCCCCTTCCACAGGTATGGAATATCAGAGGGACTACAAGCCAAAATAATACTACCCATCAAGACCAGACTAGATAGTGAATGTAGGCAGCATATGCATTTTGTAGTTCTTTGGCCCACTGCCTCCTGAGAGTGCATTTCTGTTATAGTACGGTGGGCTAGAAGTCATCGACTGTAATTCCTCTCTGTATCTCATCAGAGGTCTAGTTTCCCACCTTTCATTAGTAGTAATGGTGGATGCATGCATCAAGGAGAAAAACAGACCCTCACCATTTTGATCAGGAGATGAGGTTACTGGGACACCTGCCTGCTTGACTGGACAATTATGACACTCAGAGGTGCGTGATTCCATCAGGGAAAAAATTAAAATCTTTGTAACTGTTTAAGAAGAATGAAATGCAATTTAAAAGCCTCAAAATGGAGAAGGGCAAGAATCAAAACTAAAGAATCACAGGCAGACTGAGTCTAAGAATGAGTTAAGCAAGTGAAAGCCAAATGACAAGATAAACAAAGGTGGGGAAAGATTACCCAGGGGATCTGACAAAACAAGAACTGTTTCCAATACATACAAAGTAAAACACTGGCAAGAAGAGACTCCAGTCCAAGAAGAAAAGGCAAGGACCATTTACCGTCAGAAGCAGTAAACACTGCTGAAAAGTTCAACAAATCCTTTGCCTCCAGGTCCACAAAGGAAGATGGAAGATGCCAGAAATGTCTGTGCCCTGGAGAAGGGTCAATGAAAAAAAACATTACCGAAGGAAACAGAAATGACACCTGGGTTTATGTCTTGAGGTTGACACAAATGCTAGAAGCAATATTTTCCTACTGCAATCAACTTGACTGTAAATAAGGACACTTGGAAATTGGCCACTCTGCATTAAAGGTCTTATGAAGTGCTAGAGTCCTTCACTTTTGTCCAAATGTAAAAACAGTGATTTTTGGAATAAAAGAAGAGAAAAATCATTTTTACATTTCTTTACAGTACAGCATCTGTCAATTACAATTCTCCTATACTTCTTTTTGGAGTAGGGGAGAATGCACATGGAAACTAAATGTGTATCTGCAACCTACTGAAAAGGACTTCCAACAAGTCCTAGGAGTGAGCATGGATTCAGCACCCCACCTACTATCCACTCAACTCCTGAAAGTTCCACAGAATACTTTAAGTTAGTGAGACTCAGACTGCATTCAATCTTTGGTAGTCTGCTAGCCATTGATTCAATGAAAGGATTGAAAATGGGCTGCCTAACTCACAGTTTTAAGAAAATGCAATTGACCTCAAAATCAATCCCACCAAATCAAATTGTGATTCTAATAAACTGATCATGTGACAATTCGTATGAGAACTTAGTCTCTGAGAACAAGGAGGATATAGGTATTTAAAGAAATATCTAGGACGGACCAAGCCCCTACAGAATGACCCAAACTCCCCAAGCTGGGGGTGGTGGCTCTTGGAAACCATTCCACATCCGGAAACTGTATTCCTAAAAATCACTACTGAGGCTTCAGTATAGCCATTCTGGGTTTATGCTGCAGAGCCAAGCAGGCTTAAGGTACATTATAGGGAGTGTGCATCTATGTAAAAAGGAAGATGAAGGCAACGGGTATTAGGCCACAGCTGTTTGCTCCAGCAAACGGTAATTTCCCAATAGCTCTGGCTCCCCATTCCTCCTTTCCTATCTCAAGTAACTTGGAGTCAGATCAACCCCTGTTCCAATCCATCCAAAGAGGTTCAGACTCCAATTTGGGAGGCATTGCCCAACAAGCAGGTTTGAACTCCTCCACTGCACATTCTTAGGCTGTGGGATGCAGAAATCATCTACTGCTTTTCTCCCATTTTGGCAATATTAACAGACTCAGATCCTTCCCTTCATTACTTATCTACTAACCACTGTCCCCCCCACTTCCATACATGCCAAATAAAGAAAGAATCCTCTGTTGGCAATGACGACTTGATTGTGCTTTCTATAGATGGGCACATGAGTCATTTGCTAAAATAAGCCTTTATAGGTATTTGGTTTGACCCAATTTGAGTATTATCAGCCCCATCGCTATGACAGAACTATCAAAGAAAAAGATGCCTAATGAAAAGAGAAAACTGATAAATGGTATATTACATATTTAATTTGAATGAGAAATATTTACTATAAGATGGAATTTACAACTTAAATAAAAAATTCTTTCATAACATTCTAATATCCACATCAGAGTTCAATGCCAGCATGGTTTGAAAGTAAAGCTGACACAGGTTTTCCAAAGAATGTTGTAAAAACATACTGTGAACAGTGTAGTAACATTTTAGAAGACACTAAAACTTAAATATTTAGATGCTGCAAATGAGAAGTTACACCGAACTCCATTAATGACATTAACATTAGATAACCACATCTCCATTTCCAAGCTTCAAAAAATGGAGAAAAAAGTTCCTTTAGTTTACCTCCATATTAAAAAAATAAGGTATTTTGGGGAGGCTAAAGATTCATTCTCAGGTATTTTCAATTAAATATAATGTTACATTATCTAGAAACTTACAAAGTATTATCCATGATTATGAGGTTAAAGATCAAATAGGTTTTACTTTTCTTACTTTGTAACATTTAATTTTCCATTAGGTTAATATGCTAGTTTTTTCTGTTCCTCTTGTTCTTGGTTAAGTGAATGATTTATCAGACTTGGTACTCAGTTTACGAGCTTTTCTCATTTCAACTTGAAGAAACTGCAAATATTTATAGAAGATGAACCACATGTATTTGTTCCTGAAGGTTGTCAGAATATAGCACTCAAATCAAATGCCGAACAGAAGCTATTCCCTAACACTACATACTGTGGAGATTTAATTTCCATTGACATGTTTTCCTAAACAGTTTTTCCCACTACAGTAATTCCTAACTCAAAAACTACTGAAATCTTCTTTTAAGTGTGTACTCACACATTACTGAGTTATGAGGACCTAAACAGTCATACAGAATGCAGAAATAGCCACATCTTTAAAAAATACAATTGAATCCTGTTAAATTAAACATATACCATGAGTAAAAGAGTATATAAGATTATGTTTGAACTGACTTTCCTTCCTTTTTTTTTTTTTAATTTATTTTATTTATTTTTGCTGTGTTGGGTCTTCGTTTCTGTGCGAGGGCTTTCTCCAGTTGTGGCAAGCGGGGGCCACTCCTCATCGCGGTGCGCGGACCTCTCTTGTTACGGAGCACAGGCTCCAGACGCGCAGGCTCAGCAGTTGTGGCTCATGGGCCTAGCTGCTCCGCGGCATGTGGGATCCTCCCAGACCAGGGCTCGAACCCGTGTCCTCTGCATTAGCAGGCAGATTCTCAACCACTGCGCCACCAGGGAAGCCCCCTTCCTTCTTTTTAGTTTGCTCTTTGATACTTCAAGGGTGCTTTGTTTATCCACAACAGAATTCCAAATCTAGGCAACTAGAATGCAGGGAAATGAACCAAGAGTATACCATCCACAAAGGCAGGGACCATGACCAGCTTTGTTTATCAATACACCCCCTCTGCCTAACACAGTCACACTCAAATGTGTTCACGCTAATAAGGAATCACCATGGGCGGGAGTGCAAATCAGTATAACCTTTCTTGACGGAAATATAGCAACTAAAAGCCTTAGAATTATATATACCCTTTGACCAGTAAGTCCGCTTCTAGGAATTTATCCTAGGAAAATTAATTACATGTGAGCAAGGACTTGAATTCTAGGATGTTCGAGGGCCAGATCTTTTTAAAAGCAAAAACCTGCTAACAACCCCCAATATCCTGAACGAGGGCCCAGGGCGCGCCCTGCGTCACAGCTCACTCTGAGGCTGCTCCACACCAACCACGGCTCCCCGTGGACTCTGTTCGCGCCCACAGCACCCTACACTGGTCTCCTTCTCTCACCTCCTCTGCACGAGGACAGTGAGATACAACGTGTCTAAGGACCCACTAAAGGGAAAAGAGCCAGGGTGCGATCCAGCTGACTGATCCCAGAGCCCCAGTCTTGCCTCGAAAACAATGTTACTGCAAAAAAAAGGATTTCTCAGCTCTTCTTACCCACCACCCATTCCTTTGATCATCTTCCTAGGAGCCGTGTCTTCAAAGGGAAAACCATCCATAAGAGTCTCATAGGCACACCTCCGTCGGCTGGTCAATCTCACTGATTTTGGGGTTATACAAATGGCAGGATTTTTTTTTTCTTTCAAATACAAAATTATTAAAATAGTCTTTTCCCTCCAGTGTAGCACTTGTCTCCCAATTCTTCCTTCCCCACTCATAAAACTTATTAGCATAATTATATTTCACGGTATAAAAAAAAAAACATGAAGCCCTCAATTAAAAAGAAAACACACACAGAATCAATTTCATTTTCATACAAAAACATGGTCCTTTGGTGAAATGATTTTTTTATTTTTTTTTTAATTCTTGTGCCCGATGAATGGCCTATGAGCATGGGGCCTGGGCAACCATCAGCTGAAGAAATGAAAAGGCGGACCCACGGGAAGCACGCCAAGCGATTCTAGGCCTGGGAACCAGGGGTGCCAGGGCAAGCACACAAAGCCTGGGGCTTCAGGGGCGCTCACCTGGGAGCGAAGAAGTACTAGATTCACAGTAGGTACCAGGGCCTCTGGGTCGGGCATCGGGACAAGCAGCACTGGACTCGGTGGCTGAAATGTGGCACCACAGAGGTATAACAAAGGTGATGGAGCCTGTAGGTCTGAGCCTGGTGATGCTTCTGGTCAAGCCTGCTTTATCTTTGGAAATACACAGGTATAAGCTAAATAAAAATAAGAAGATAAATATAATATGTCTAAAACCAAATGAGCAAGCAGTCGAGATTATTTTATTATTTTATTATTTGCTAGAAAGACTTTTCAATATGCAAGTGTGTTTCTTCCGAGAATTGCCCCAATGTGATCTCAAGAGTCCACGTTAACTCCTTTTCTGGAAACTTCCTTTTCTTAGCTGTTGTATTCTTGAAGAGCCTGGGCCATGAAGAGTTTGCCTAAGTTTTGAGCAGTGAACTCCTTGATGTTCTGGCAGTAAGTGTTAATCTGGCCTGTGCATTTGGGAAAGTGAGAAAGAGAGTCATAATGTTCCACAAACTGTAAAATGACCCAGAATACTAGTCAAACAAGAAAATCAGCATAACACAGAATCATCAGAATGTTATTTTGTTATGTTTTGAATCAAAAACAAAAACGAAGCAGACACAGATTTAGCGAACAAACTAGTGGTTACCAGTGGGGAGAGGGAAGGGGGGAGGGGCAATATAGGGGTAGGGAATAATAAGACGTACGAACTATTAGGTATAAAATAAGCTACAAGGCTATACTGTACAACACAGGGAATATAGCCAGTATTTTGTAGTAACTTTAAATGGAGTATAACCTTAAAAAACTGTGATTTAACCTGGAACATATAATATTGTAGGGCAACTATACTTCAATAAAACCTTTTTTAAAAAGAGTTAAGAATTCTATTCGTTCATAAGGGATTAATAAAGAATATAAGTTTTTTTTTTAAAATAAGCTATCTTCCACTCTTGGTTACACGGATAATGAAGAAAAATGACAACTTTTAAAAAGATTATCAGCAGTTAAGCACATATTAGCTGTCAATCAAAATGTACTGACTGTGCAGACCAGACCAACACTGTAACTAAGACAAGTGAGAAAACAGCACTAGCTCTTCTTAGCCAGGTAGAAAGGAGATACCAAATCACAGAACTGTAAACTAACCAGACCCACCTGACCCAGATGTTAACTACAGTAGTTTTCAGTCCATGCTCCGGAAATATTAGCAGCCTGCTCCTGCACCCCCAGAGCCCAGACAGAGCATGAGCAAGGAGCCCATGTGAGGAAAGGGCTCCACCACTGCATTAGTTTTAAAACTAATGATCTAATCTGATGCAACAGTTACACATTTCTTGAAAGTATAAGAAATACAATTCTGCTTGAAGTGGCCCTTAAGTAAGTAAGGTGTCTCAGTTTCCCAAATCTCATTTATACAGGTACCAGAAAGCTTTAAGGAACTTGGAATTTCCCCCACACTAAAAATATATCAACAGAATTGAGAAATTGCAGAAGACCCTCTTTTCTCTGAGTTGGATTTTCACTCTAACAAATCTCTCAGACAACTGGCTGACTGAATCAAACAGTATTCAACAACATTCATACAGAAATAAGGTGATTATAGCTAAATAAGGGCATGAATGTTATATATTCAAAATCAAGTCCTAGCACAGGACACAACGGCTCTACTACCTTAAGGCAGTGTTAAATGTTTATCCCCAGAGAAAGTCCATGGAGAGTTACATTCATGTTGCTACAATACAAGTCAAAGTAAGGGGAATACTTCTTTGAGTCAAAAACTTCAGTTCAATTCAAACACCCACTTACAGACTGGGCTCAAGGCTAGGCTAGAACATCAAAAGTAAGGGGTTTGAACTCAATGGTCTTTTGCATTATGAGATGATAAACACTTTTTCTTGGTTTCCATGAAAGATGACTCACACAAAACCTTCCCATTTTAGAAAGTTTATATAATCCCATCTCAAAAGTGTTTGTTTAGATAAACACAGAGTGAAGCACTGAAAGGACCTTAGAAATAACAAAGACTGACAAATTCTTAAATTTCAGAAATTACAGGTGCTAGATTCAAGTCCATCATTTAACCATTTTAAATACACTAACTTTTAGATGTCTTACCCTGTGAATCTCTGTCTCCTGCTTCCTAAAGAATAAAGAAAACCAGCCATGTTCTGCACTGGCTAACAATACCTGCAATGAGCAGAGAATCCATCCTGGCAGGGGGCTGATGTGGTTTGAAGAGTTTGGACAGATCCTCCTCAGGGAGCGGGGGTTCTCCTCGACTCTGGCGCTGCATATTCTCCTGCTGGCGACGCTGCTGATACTAAAATTCAGAGAGGAAATGACTGGGTTATTTTTCTCTACCTGGGGAGAAAAAAGACCTCCCTCACTTATGTGATCAGCAAAACTCCACTGCTTTGAACTCCAATCTCGGTTTTATAAATGTAACCCTTCGTAACTCTTGCTTCTAAGAGGCTAAATATGGTTAACAGTTAAAGAAAACTTCCTTGTTGTAAACTCTAGTGTCACTCTGAGCTCTAAGATTATATAACTAACGATTTAGAAAAACAAAACTGGTTATGTGAGAAACATGGGGCTTACAGGCAAAGAAGCTCAAGATTCATGAGCGAAAGGGAGTAACTTGACCAATTATGACAACAGGGTAAACAGCACTGCAAGTATGATTCATCTTAACTTGAAGAACTAAGTAATGAAATACCATATTGGGGAATTTTTTCAGCTTTATCCTTATTGACCAAAGTAACAATAATACTGATGATGTTACTATTATAACGTCACCATTCCTGTTATTACTATAACAGTAAATACTATCAATTCCTAACAACAGATAATCATCTGTGCTTTAGCTCTACACCGAAGAAAGAATATTAGCACAGATAATGCTTCAAAAACTTTCAAACTCTGGATTCTTAAGACTCAAGGCAGAGAAAGTGGGGTTATATATAAAGGTATATATCAACTATAAACTTATAGTTCAAACTACAATCAAGACGCTAATAGCTGTGGATTGCTTACAAGAGCAGAGGAAATAATATCCCACACACAGCCTTAAAAGGTCAGATAATGGGAAACCAGGGTAGGCTAGTAAAAATTTTAAGTCCTTAGATAAGGGAAGTAACTTGCTTTGCGAAAATTTCTACTCATTATGGGGTATGAGAGTAGAAGTGAGACAAATCTAAAAAGGGTTATGAATGGTGCTAAGTAGGAATAAATGTCAAATGCAAAAATTTATGTCATACTAGAATTCTAAAAAATATCTCCTAAGATTGGTTTCCAGAATCAACTGTTTCATTGGTGACAGATTTTCAATTTGATCCTCCAGTTGGGTCTTTTACCTACAGCAAGGGAATGGGATCAAGCTGGTTTTATTCTCCCCAGTTTATAAGAGACTTTCACCATCACCATCTTCACCACCATCTTTTCAGTTAAAAAAATGATACTTTATAGATTTATATGTGTTTTAAAAATTCTATGTGTGTAGAAACACAGTATTTTAAATTTCACTAAATATATGAACATTGGTATTAATTTTTTAAATACGATATTCTCAGAACCACTTAGTTGTGCTTAAAATCCTACAGTTACCAACATCTAATTTAAAGTACATTTTAATGAACAGAGTAATCAAACACTCACATGTATGTACATTCTGGAATCAACTTATCTATGAATCAAATGCTAAGAACATTTCAGAGCAATACAGTCCTAAACAGTATTCCAGGAACTGTGAAAATCATGTGGTCTTCAGGCAACACTAATAAAGATTAAGATTAAATGGCCAGAGCAGTGTGGATGTGCATATGAGAATATCCAGGTAATTCCACATAAATCTGTATTATACTATCTATTTCACAGCAGTTGATCTATTATTTCCTATCAAAATTGCTTGCTCTTAATCACAATTGCTCAGTTTTTTAAATGCACTGAAGACTGCTAACTGTACTGCAATGAGCCACTAGCAAACCAATTATGGTTAGTAAAGAAATGAGCTGTGACCCTCTAGAATCTCTCTGCCTGATTTTCTAATAAATGTATCTCTTTTGCATAACCTTGGCATTACAATCTGAGCTTAATCTACCAGCTCTCTTCAAGATAGGTATTTTTAAGTACAACTTGTAAATAATATATTAGGAACATACTATATAAAGAATAATCTTTTAAAACATGATAGAGTTACTAGCTAAGAGTCAATGCTTTATCAAAGACAATTCAGATCGTTTTGAAGATGACTCTTGAAGCACCATACTTGGAAAGAAATTCTATGTTTGCTGAATTTTCCCATAATACCAACCTGATGTTTCTGCTGCTGCTGTTTACTCGTGTTCCTCATGTATGTGTTATATTTAACTATATCTTGGCTCATTTCATCCACTCTGTCCATCAGCAACTGGAGGGTCTTCCCCAAATGACTGCTGAAATATAAAGTAAGTATACTGACATGTCATACTTTACAGTTATAGCTCTGCCACTGCTCTAAGTAGTTTTGAGATATTAAACTGATCTGCCATTTGCTAAAAAAAATGAAAGCACACACATACAGGAAAGCAAAAGCAGAGGAGAGAATTAGAGTCAGCTTGTTATTAAACTTTCCATATCGAACCCACAACTATTAACTACAAGGGTGTCTGAAATAGCTCAATTTCTTAGTGTCAGAGCATACACATGTCAGAGTAGAAAGAGTTAAACATATCTAGCAGGGTATCTAAAATGGGTACTTTCTGAACAACCAAGTTTAACCTAGGCTCAGTACTCCTGAACCTGTTTCCTGAGCCCCGCCTCCGCTCTCCCCAACTGTGCTCCAGAGCATTCAAATCAGTAGCCACAGAAAGGAAGAACCGGCAAATGGACTGAGACTTCTGGCACATGATTTCTCTACCTAGCAGGTTCTGAAAGAGTAACAATAGCATTTATTCTGCAAGGCCAAATGAAGAAAGAGGGCTCCTTCTCCTCTGCCCTTCCTAAAATCTGAAGTACAGTCATTCATCTTTCTTTTCCTCTCCATAAATTTCTACTGCAGCTTACTTACCAAAATCTTCTTACAAAGTGATGCTAATGGTTAGTACAACAGCCACCATATTCACTGACTTCTGCCCACAACTATCTCCTACCATGTTAAGGCCCAGTACACGTATATGTACTCTAAAAATCACTAGCTGACAAATAGTACTCATTCATTCATTCCACACAGGTATCTACTAAACACCTATTATGTTCCAGCCTCAGTGTTAGCAAATACGGAGACACTAGTGAATGAGACATTCCTGGTCTCGGTCTTCACTGAGCTTACAATTGATGGGGAGAGAGGAGGAGGGAAGAGGGGAGATAAGACACTTAGATAGTGTGGTCAGAATATCTCTTTTAAAAGGTGACAGGCTGGGGCTTCCCTGGTGGCGCAGTGGTTGAGAGTCCGCCTGCCGATGCAGGGGACATGGGTTCGTGCCCCGGTCCGGGAAGATCCCACATGCCGCGGAATGGCTGGGCCCGTGAGCCTTGGCCGCTGAGCCTGAGCGTCCGGAGCCTGTGCTCCGCAACAGGAGATGCCACAACAGTGAGAGGCCCACGTACCGCAAAAAAAAAAAAAAAAGGTGACAGGCTGGAAGCACAAGATTAGAAGGAATCAGCCATGCAAAAAGTATTCTAGGTGAAAGAAAGCCCAAGTGCTGAAGGCCTGAGGTGGGTAAGAACTAGACAGGTAAAAAGAGGAGGCCTGGCATGGGAGGAGCACAGAGACAGGCTAGGGAGGCCAGACAAGCACACACCAGGAGCCATTAGCTGCCTCGCACAACACCCCAACCACATGGTCACTTAGTGTGAATGAGAACCCGCGACTCTGACATGAATCCCTGGTGACATGTTTTGCCTGAAATTTTAAAATGATTTAGCCTGGCTGCTATGCAGAGAATACACCGGAGGATAGCAAGTAGGAGACGGCTAGGAGTCCACTGTGGAGTGCTGGCAAGAATGTGGAGAAATTAGAATACTCGTACATTGTGGGGAGAATGTAAAATGGTGCGGCCACAGTGGAGAACAGTTTGGTGGTTCCTCAAAAAGTTAAACATAGGGTTACCATATAACCCAGCAATTCTACTCCTAGGTATATACTCAAGAGAACTGAAAACTTACACTTACACAAAAACTTGTACATGTATGTTAATAGCTGCGTTATTCAAAACTGACAGAAATTGGGGAAAAAAACCGAAAAGGATGAATGGATAAACAAACTGTGATTTGTCCATACAATGAAATACTACTGAGTTATAAAAAGAACAAAGTACTGATATATGAATGAAACTTAAAGGCATTATACTAAGTGGAAGAAGCCAGACACCAAAGGCCACTTACAGCATGGTTCCATTTATAGGAAACGTCCAGGGGAGGCAAATCCACAGAGACAGAAAGTAACTACTGGCTGCAAGGGGATGAGGGGAGGCAAAGTGACTATTTAGAAGCATGGGGTTTCTGCTTGGGGTGATGAAAATGTTTCAAAATTAGTGGTAATGATTGCACAATATTGCAAATGTATTAAAAACCACTGAACTGTATTCTTTAAAAATGGTTAAAATGTTAGATTTTATTTTACATGAATTTTATTTTAAAACTGTGCGCGTGCGTGTGTGCGCGCACGCGCGCACGCACGCACGCACACACACACACAGAATCTACTGTGGCATTGCAGAGAGAAGTAGTGGCGGCCTGGAACAGCCCAGTGGCAGTGAACATGGAGAAACGTGGGCAGAACTGAGACAGGAATCAAGGGTGACTCCCAGTTTCCTGGCTTGAGCAGCTAAACGGTTGGTTACAGCACTTACAGAGAAAGAAAAGGCTGAGGAAGAAACAGACTGGGAATATTGGGACTGACTAAAAGTAAATCCAGTTAAAACATGGATTCCATCTGTAACCTGAAGAAAATAATTAGAAAGCTTTGGCTCTTTATCTTAAATAATAGAAAGAGCATAGATCTGGTGTGTGTGTGTGTGTGTAGATAAATTTATCTTTTAATCCCAGGTCTGGCACTATCTACCTTACCTCGATCCAGCAGCTTGGTCTAATGACTTAACTGAAGAATCAAGTGCTTTTTTCAAATTAAATTTTATTTCATATTTATCTTATTCCATTGTAATTTTGTGAATCATTTTTCACTTTTAAATATTTCTTCTTTGGACATCAGATTAAGTATTCACTTTTCTGTTCTTTTCCAATTTCTTAATAGTCTGATTTTAATTCATCCATAATTTGAGCTGATGGTGCAAGATCAGGAATTAAAATGATTTTTTTTTCCCCAATAGCTAATCAAATGTCCAGATCCACTGATTATTTAGTTACAATGCTTTCCAAGTTAACTTCAGGGCTGAAATTTAACTATACTGTACCCTCTCACATGCATTCTTTCAACACACATTACTGAGTACATACTTACTTTTCCAGTCACTCTGTTATAAGATACTATATAAGACATTGTTGCACTCAAAGCATTCTAGTGAGAAGCAAGGAACACAAAAAGAAATGCAACACAGTGGTAGTAGATTCTATAATAGAACAGAAGCATAAAAGATAGTTTGGTGGGATCAGATGAGACTTTCCAGATTATGTGACAACTGAATTTTGAGTTTTTGCAGGAGCTGAAGATGGGAGTTGGAGACAAGGAAGATGCAGAGGGACACTGCAGATACTGTGTGTAGTTAACATGGTCAGAGACACTGGTATGAAAAGCATGATACATCTGAAGAACTGCAAGTAACTCAGTCCATCAGAAGAAGCACGGGAGAAGGGCAAGACTGGGAAAAAAGAGAGCAATGAAACTGAAGAGGCAAACGGTCACGGTGCAAAGACTCTTGGAAGCTGGGCTATAAGCTTGGATGCTACTCCAAGGACAATGGGGACTCAGCCAAATATTTTAAGCAAAGGAGTAATATGATCATACAATTTGCATTTAGCAAGATCACTGCAATGAAAGAGGAAAAGGTTAGAAGCAGGAAGTTAGGAGACTGTGAAAATAATCAGGAAAAGAAATAATGAGGCCCTGACCTAAGGTAGCAAAAGACAAGGAATAAGATGAAATCACCCCAGGAATCACACACAGGAAGACAGACCCCAAGGAACACCGATATTTAGGGATGAGCAGAAGAAGGCTGACTGTGGAGAATGAGAAGTAACCCAGTGGTAGTATCCTAAACTACAAAGAAAGTATTTCAGGAAGAAGGTTTATCAACATATTAAATTTTCAACACTCTATAACATCCAACAATATCGTGATAAAGTCATCTTTTGCAACTTCAGCGAGAACTCTAACAACACAGAATAGATGGAATACCAAGTGTTTAGGATAAGTGGAAAATGAGTAAATACAGACAGCAACATATAGAAAATCCTATTAAGAAGTTTGACTGTAAAAAAAAAGGGGGGGGAGAAAATGAAGTAAAAGGTTAAAGGAGATGGATATTAATGGCACGAGGTCAAAAGGTGTTGTTTTTGTAACTTTGTTGTTTAAGATGATGGTGACTTTAAACAAGTTTAAATGTCCTTACTTACTCTTAGGAGATGCATGTTCAAGTATTTAGGGGTTAAGTGCCACGTCTGCAATTTACTTTCAAATGGTTCAGGAAAGAAAGTACCCATTTATGTCTAGAGAGAGAAAGAGAACAGGTGCAAATGTAGCAACACATACACCTGGTGAATACAGGTCAATGTTTATGGGTGGTCACTGTATTACTTATTATCCTTTCAATTTTTCTCAACTGCCGAGCATTAAAAAAAAAAAAAAAATTAATGGGAAAATCCAGTCAATAAATGTAACAGAAAAGAACCAGTACAGAGAGGAACTGGAGATACCCAAGGAGAGAGGTGCAGAAAAAGACAGACCTGGATGAGGCCTCAGCGGAGACACTGATCCCTCATTTTCACCAGTTAAAGAACTGAGGCCCAAAGAACTATATTAAGTACAAGAAATACTGTAATTAACTACATGATTACTTGTTAAATAAGTCACTTATGTTCTTAAGTGAAAAAGAAATTCACAGAAGGGAAAGATCACCACCAATCCTTGACTGGGTGATCGAGGAGAGAGCAATGACACTGGAGAAAGCCATTAAGAAGAGTTAACTGCCATTGCAGAGAAAGATCTATTATTTTTTCCAGACCTTACATCTTGGAGACTCACTACACTGATTTTAGCAATGAGAAAGGTGCTACTAGAAGAGAACTTCCCTCTCTACTAAAAAGCGTCTTTAATGCGAAGTACTAACATTATGTGTTGTAGGTATATGTAATTATAGTGAAAGAGCACAAGCACAGGTATGTGGACTTTAAACATTTCATAACATTTCTGTTACTATAGTGCTCTTCAGAAACCTAACCAATAAGAAATACGTGAAAATCTGCACGGTACAGGTCCTGAAGGGCAAAAGGAATTAACAATAATACAGAACTATTTCACAGATAACACTCAAAGGAAATCAGGTGCACTACCAAGAGCAATTTTATGGGGATCTTTTCAGTACCAGTTCAACTAGAATAGTGAAACAGAGTTATTGTTGGCAGTTTCAATAATGTAGTCTTTTCTTTTATTTCCAAGGAAAGAAAGAACTGAAAACAGATAACTTAAACAGATGTGAATGGAGAGGTGCAGTGATAAGTCTGCTCTGGCTACATTATCAATTTGTCCTTATTATCCTTCATGTATGATGCCCACCCTTAGTTTACTTTTTTAAAGAGGAAATAAGAACAGAATTGTTTTTTCATGTGTGAAAAGCCAAAGGCTTGGTTTTTAAAAATTAATAAAGGCTGTTATGAAATAACCATTACCAGAACTTCCGTCTAATAATATTAAAATTAAGAATTAGAATTTTTTAAATGAAAGGGAATGCAATATGTTTTATTCATAGCATAAAGCAAAGTTATCAGGTAAATGAAAGAACTGGAACACGCATATGGGTTGTGATAAGCAAGACCAAGTAAAATGTTTAAGGAGCTACTTCAGAATGATTTCTGATGCGGTTTCTTAGAAAAAGTTTTATGGCAAATGATGGTTAGCAATCATCATGCTACTAATGTTAGAAATTAAAATTTGAGAGGTACAAAGGTTACACTTCAGTCTTTTAAATTAGTACTATCAATTTGGGCCAATGTAACAGTCCATTCGTATAAGCACTGCTTCAAGGTTGCTTCTTTTTTTTTTTTTCTTCTCCCAACAGGAACACCAATTTACCCTTTTAAATAACTTCACATGGAAAGCAAACATCTTCTCTTCCTATTTCATATAAAATACAGAAGATTAAAAACTATAATAAAATATTTGTCCAGATCTTAGTTGCTATGGCGAACTGGGAACATTTTCTTGGCTATTCTAAATGCTGCTTTGGACAAACAGACATTACAGACCAGCTCATTGGTAATGGGAAAGCAGAGAAGGGCTGTATTTGTTTTGTATCCTCAATAAAGGAAGCTCGGGGAAAGGTGAAGACGTAAATAATACGTAAGCAAAAGCTTTCACATAGTAAATTTAAAATTATTATATAACTATATACTTAATACATCAAATTGCATGCTGAAAAAGGTTCTTAGCTCAATGCTTTAAATACAGGTGTGCCGAGTGTGTTTGTGAAAGCAATGAAGGAAAATATGACCTTCTAAAAGAGACAAATTAAAGGACTATTGTGAACATACATTTGCAGTCAAACAGTACGCTCTTTAGTGCCAAATGACCCTTGCAACCTGGCTGTATTACTGAGCACTCCGTTTACCATCCAGTTTCCATCTCCTTCCCCTGTTAAGACTTTCTAGTGGCCTCTGCGATGAATTCATGCAATGAAGGTGGCACTTCAACCACAGTGCCGCCCATCCCAGTGCATGGAGAAGAACACTGGGTATACTGGTCCTTCTGGGTTTACCCCTACTTGTCTTATATTGAAGAAGTACAAAGCCTGCATATTCTTTTGTACTAGCTTCTATCTGGGATAACTAGAAACCTGATAAATAACTGAGCTTCTGTTCCAAACTGGTTGCTTTATGAAAACACACCTTGTTTTTCTAAGCCATTCAGCAAATGCATACTGATAGATTACCTACTTGCTATTAGCCTTCTCCTGCCACAAAACAATTACTAACATCAGGCTTAAAGGGAATTTAAGAGGAGCTATATACATGACTCTGTTCATATTTCTGTTAAAAGCAATCAATGAGGGGAAATGAAACATTAGTTTCATAAAGGAAATAATCTGTTTTAGAACACCTCAGTCAGCATTTTATCAATATAATAAATAATATCTTAGCAACTAGATAGCCAAAGCAGTCACGATGAAGCAAATGATGTCACCACTGTCTAAGAAGCAAAAGCCAGTGTGAGGTTCAGAAAATTCTAATTTTGGTTGAAAATTCAAATGGAAAGCTTACTGCTGATAGAGTCTACATCTGAACAAGGGCAAATGCCACAGTAAAACAAAGAAGCATTTTGGTTTTCTCCCAAGCATTATTAAATATCCAGACCTAATACCACAGCCTCTAAGGATACGTACAATAAATAAAGCTGAGCCAAATCACAAAACCCCTCCCCTGTGGGCATGTACCATCTCAAAGCAAAAATGACACAGAGAAGGCAGCAGAGCGCTCCTATAATAACAGGAGCTATTAGTATTCAAACACCATCTCACTTTATCAATAACCATGGTGTTTTTCCTTGGATTTTAGTAGAGCTGGACAAGTACTACATGTTGCTACTATGTCTTAAGAACCTCAAAATGTGCTTAAGTAATTTTCTTCTTGTTTCACAGGTTAAAGTCTAAGTAAAAGACTCTTTTGCAGAAAGTGATAAAAAAGGGACTTTTCATTAGACAGGGCCGCTTACCTGCTAGCAAGACTGAGCAATTCATGTTTATCTGCTACAGCTGACTTCTTCTCAAGCTCCCACATTAGGACGTTGATCAGATGTGAATTTTTAATTACAATCGGCACTTCTTCAAACATGTGCTCAAAGGTGATATTTCCCTTTTTCAATCTGTGAAGCATGTTAAAAATACATTAGTCTGGTGGTCAGAAGTAAGTGTTAAAGTGATTATTTCATACATTTTCCCGAATTACAGGCCCTCTTCAGGATTTTTGTTTGTCTCATTAGCACTTTTAAAAAGGGAGAGAAACTAGAGTTTTACAGAGTCAAGCCTAAGTCGAGTGATTTGAACAACTCTGAAAATGATCTGAGTTGGAGCTATAAGACTAGAAAATAAGACTCTTAGCAAAAGAAACTATTGTTTCTTCACAATCAGGTTATCTTCAAAATTTCAGATGCTAAAATGTAAATGCCATAGGAAATCATGCTATATAATCTATATCTAAAATATTTAAAATAGCTAGAAAAGAGAAATACTCTAGTTTTTGGAAAGTTCACTTTAAAAGCCAACTGAACTCAAGAGATTAACAAGTAGCAGGACACTCACACGTTACTCCACACGCGGTGGCTGAGAACACGGCGAGAACGCAACTCCTCAGAGTTTAGTTATAACTACCATGCCCAGGAACTGTTCAAGAGTTAGCTTTTCTTTTTAAATGCTTCGCATCTTAATTTCTTTAGGAGCCAAATGGTAAACTAGTAATGAATTGTCTGTCCTACATGAAGTCAAAAGCACTAACTTTAATAAGAAATAAAAATTCCTATAATTAACAGAAAATGAAAGAATTCTGAATTTTTAAAATTTTAATGTAAATATTCCAATGCCATTATGTAGGATCACAAAACAGCTTTTTCAATTAATTCTTTGCATACCTGTCACCCATAAAATATCCAAAAAATCCACATTCCTTACTGAACCCCCCAAAATATTTATATCTTTCCACACCACACACCCCCAATGAAACAGGTCAGAAAATAAGACAAACAGCTCTCGACTGTTCTGATACAGAACTTACAATCTGACAGCCACTGAACACTCACTCATCCCATCTCCCTTTATTTAATCATGTATTTCTTCAAATCCAGTAGCTAATTAATCCCCACTCTAACTGAATTCACTCATGCTGAGAACAACAGATGAGACATTCCATAAAGAACAGTTTAAACATGGAAAGGGAGAAATCAAGTGGCACTCAGCCATGCAGAAACTTCTACCGTCCACATGGCAAAAGCATTACCACACCACCACCGAGGATTCAATACATGTGGCAAACTAATATCTTAAAAGAAAAACACCCGATCCTTAACATATGCCTTATAGGCCCCCAAACACTTACGCTTCGGGAGAAAAATCCTTCTCTTTACAAACTTCCATCAGTTTAGGAGTCAGTCTGTATGCCTTTAGTGAGAGAGACCCTTGGGCAGTTTTTATGGGATCTCAAATAAGGAAAAGAAAAAGAAATTACTAAGAATTCTGTCACTACCAGTGCCCAAATGACACTGGTTCTGGGCACATTCTGTTAATTATCATAGTCTTTGCAAAATGAAGATCAAAATAAATAATCAGAACACAATTTGAAGCAGATTCAAACCAGCATAGCAAACAGTAAGTGAAAATGCAGGAACCTATCACCCTACTTATAATAGGCAGAATAACTTCCTCCCGAAAGTATAAACAGAAGATACAAAATACAGTTATTTTCAAATCTATTCCTCAGCTAGAACCAGCAATCTTGACAAAAACTAAATATAGCATATGTTCTATACATCTTACATACATCTTGTATAATTAGAAGGAAAATACTAATGAATATTAAACATGAATATTCACTGGACACATTGTGTAGTTCTTAGTCCACTAATTTAAATAAACAGCCCTTCCAAAATTTATCCATCCTAACAATCACTGTTCAAAGTTTTTAGTTAAAGCAGATTCTAAAAACAAAACCACTGAAGTCAAAGTGCAATCACAAGTGTCTCTTTAGTTTTAGAGAAACTAATTTTATCAAAGCTAACGCTTAAACACTCCGTGAGTAAGGGAGCTTAGCACTTGCTGCATAACGGCTCCGGCATGCCAATATTCGCCTAAAACCTGTGTTAACATTCATGTTGCCTGAAACTTAACACAGTGAAACTTTTAGCAATAGGTGATAAAATGAAAACCAAAATAGATTGAAACAAGTGGAAAATTCATCAAGGTCTGATGATGCAATGTTTCCAGCCAGTATAAGTACACTTTAACAACTTGTTCTTTACTGTAATCCAATTGTTAACATACTGAAACAATTTGGGGGCAGCTCATAAGATTGATCGTATTCATTAGTATTTTTTCTGACAGATACTCAGGACGTTACATTTACTTCTCAGCTGGAAACTATATGCAAGTCTGCCAGATATGGCAAACTGTGAGTGTTTGGGGAGGGGGAAGGCTATAAAGCTGTTAAATTGCCTACAGTTCTGATACAGCACAGAACATCTGGTCTGGAGAGCTTGAGGAAACACCATTAAATAGGCCGAAAAGAAAAAAATCTTTGTGCTAAGAAACAGTCCAGGTTTTGTACGCTGCTGTCAGAGGTATAAAAAAAAACTTGGCACACTGTGTTATGATTGGTCAGTCACGTACAGAGCCAGACACTCTAGCAATCGGGGTTTGTTAGACATCTGGTCTAGTTCCACCAGCCCCTTCAAATGAGGGAGGGGAGATGGAGGAATAAAAATGAAGCAGCTACTCCAGCATTCCAAAATGTACACATCAGGGCTCTGATAGCAAGAAAAATAAACAGAAAGAAGGAAACCCTGTCTAGACTTAGCTGCTGCTGAGGCTGCTGCAGAAACAGGGTTGGTATTTACTTGAGAAGGCCTGCCAGGCTGCTCTTAGAGGCGAAAAGACAGAAAGCAAAAATAGTAGTAGTAATAATATTAAGGGAAGAAAAGAATAATAAAGGAAACTCCTACTAACCGTAAATGAGAACGACAGATTCTTCAATGGCATGCTGGTAACTGAACTGAGAATCCAGAAGCGCCCGGGTGACGAACGAGCCGTAGTATGTGGACTGGTACCAGCCCACGTGAAGATGGTCGATGTTTACATGGCGAAGGCTCCGCATCATTTCCATCTGATATTGGACTAGATGATGGGGACGAGAGGGACAAAAGAAAAGCTATTTAATGATATTACCCATATTAAAAACAAGCCTTTTTGGAAACAAATTTCTACACAACTGTTTAGTAGCTAAAGGGAACAGGTTTCCAGATTTTAAATTCATTCGCTTCACATATAAAGAAAACAAATTAAGCTTTCAAATCATCAGGGCATTCCTTTTCTCATTAACAAAAACACATTTTGTAGAAACAGCATTAAAAATCGAATAATAATGCCTTATTCCAAACAAGTAATTATTTATTAAATGTGTCTCCACTTTTAAGGAAAAAATTTGTGTAATTACTAAATTGGATGGTTGTAAGAAGTTATGTTTGAATTAATAAGTTGAGAGTAGTTATCAACGTCTTCAACACAGCTTTTAGAACTGAGAAGTTAAAACCATCAAGAAAACCAACAGGAAAACAATTAACTACCACATTATTTAAGTATGAACAGGACACAAGCTGTAGCTGATTAAAAATAGAAGAATTCATTTTTGCCTTCAACTGGTGCCCCCTGCTGCATGTGCTAAATTTAGAAAAGAATTCTTTTTTCTTGTCTGTGTGTTCCTTTGTGTTAAGTAATCAACAGTATTTTTTTTCATTAGAATAGTTATATTTTAATCACCATGTATAGAATGAAACAGTTGGATGACTTTTACATGTCAAATTAATGACTATAACGTATATTATTAACTCAAAGCTGTATTACTAGAAAAATGGGTGCAGACACTATAATAATGTATTCTGAAAAGCAATATAGCCCAATAATGAGTAGCAAATATGTAAAACAGGAGAAAATTTTATAGTTAACATAATATTCAAGCTATTTCTATTACAATAAAAATGCATGACTGTGTTGAGTAAACATATTTGCTTAACTCAAAATCTAACCATTTCATTTCCAAAACTCTTAATCAGGTTTTAGCAAAAGTAAAGTTAAATGTCTGTCATTTCGTTGGTTATAGCACTACGGTTTTACAAAGCAAACAAAATTCCGGATCATAAAGTATAGAAGAACCTTCCCCAGATGGACACGGTCTTTTCAACACTTGTTACTAGGTAAAGAAAGTATAAATCTGCTTATTCCAAGGAAGGTTATATTTCTTATGATAAAAGATGGCAGCCAACTCATCAACTACTCAAGAATTATGTTTTTTTGAAGTTTTCTTTTCATATACAATATGAAGGCTTCAAGAAGAAGCAGTATAAAATTAACATGGTAATCTTGAATCAATTACCTTTTATCTTAATTTTTTCACTTCTAGCATATAAGATATCCCCCTTCCTAGCCAGTTTAACAGATTCCTATGAACCACATAAAACTGGGATAGAACCATTGCTATTGTTTCTTTCTGCTTTAAAATTTCGTAACTCTTTTAAAGTAAAATCACTGATTTGGCTAGTAAAATTTAATCAAATGTAACTTATGAGTGAAAAATTCTAGTATCACCAGTAAAACAGGAGCCAGAACTAAATTTAATTATTTATTTTAAAGGGATAGGAAAGAGGAGATGGGGAGCAATTACCAAGCAACTGACAGTACAAACACGATTTTATAGGATGAGTTTTTTAAAACTGATACTTATAAAACATCTGTCAATGTACAATTTAGCTATAATATAAGCAGAAGACAGATTCTACCAACTGGCAATAGTAGAAAAGAAGAAAAGACCCGGAGTCCAGTGATCTAGGTTCTCATGTCGGCTCTGAGATTTCTGCCGTGGGGCATCTCGCTGTCCTTCTCTGATGCTCAGTTTTCCCATCTCCAAAAGGATCTGAGAGCTCATCCCAGTCAAAATGCTAAGATTCCACACTGTTCACTGGATATGCTAATTACAAGTAATGATTCTTCTATAAACTAAAGCAGGTAGCATGCATTAATAATTAAAATAAAAGCGCTTTCCTATGAAAAATATTCTGTAATCTTACTAAGTCAAACAGCCTGAATACAACAGATTTTATAATAGCATTTTCAGGATGCATGAAGTAGAAAACTTTACAATCAGTAGCAAACCTCCAGATTCCTTCTTCATCCAGAGTCTTACCTATCTTACAGCCCCTTGGTAACGATAAGGAGGAAAATGAAGTGTTTCTCTCAGCTAGAGAAGAGACTAAAGACTATAAGCCTATGAATGAAGCCTGTCGCCCTCGGAGTTACCATTGTAATAAATGCCAATGTATTTATTTCTGGGGATTGAGGGATGAATAAATAAACCTCTATATTACGGGTGAGGCTGGAGGTGGGGGGAGCACTTCTATTTTCCTCTTCTACAGCTTAGAAAATCATGACATACAAGATTTTACGAGGCTTTAATAAAAATTTATTTTTAAGGTCATAAGAGTTTTCATAGGATGAAAATACAAATCTAAGGGTTAAGACCAATGACAGGTGAGTTAAAAATTGCTTTTGAAAATCTACAATGAACTGGAATTACACACACAAAAAAATATGTGAAATTTCAGGTCATTCTTCATCTACGTTTAGACCTACCACCCCAATTTTTTAAATTAAAAAACACAACTTTTTTTTTTTAAATGCATGTCCTCTTGGAGGTATCAGAGAAAGAAAGGATCTAACTAAAAAGACTACAAGTGATCCTTGAAAAGGTGAGGGTAAGGGTGCTAGAGCTCCAAAGTGAAGTTGGGGTGCACTGAGGCCCAGTCCTCGCTGGAACTATACATATGAGGCTCCAATAAATGCACAGTTTAAAGAGGTTACTTCGATTTAATTAAAAAAAAATTTTTTAAGGAAGTCATATTTGTTCTATTATATGCAATCAAGAGACAACTCAGAAACAGCCATGTGAATTTTTATCTCTGCAGTGTTTTAGGTCTATGTCCTTGTTCTAATGTTAACACAGACATGTGACCCTTGTCTCCTTTCACAGTTTTTCCTCCTCCTCCAACCCAAGTTCTCAAAAAGTACAAAATAAAACCCTACAAAAGCTTCCCGGTAAACCTACGTGGGGATACGAAATGCACAGCAGACTGTCCCACTAAACTGTCTCAAAACTGTGCTCCCAACACGCCCATCAATCAACTGAACTGAGCTGCCACACCAGCTGACACCCATTTACCCTCTGACACGGAAAAAAAAGTCGTGATACAGTGACATGCCAGTAAACTTTACACAGGAAATAAGGAACGATCATTCCAGATTCTAATCTCCCAGGCAAATGCCACTGCTTTAGTGGCTCTGCTAGTCCAGTCCCTCTCAGGAGTTATGCTCGAGGTGGAGGGGAGGGATACTGGGGGTGGGCAGGTGAGACACAAACAAGAGACCCAGTTTAGCTAGGACACCGGGTAAACAGAAAGGGGAAGGGCTCATGCTATCTGGAAAGGACTGTGAGGACGGACGTGTGTCCCAGCCCGCAGGCTCTGGGGAGTAGGGGCTGGTGCTATTTCCTTCTCATTCCCAGCCATCCTCACTTACCCTCTCCCTGCCACCACCCGCCGCTGGAGTTTTAAAAGAAGGGTAGAAAAGATGTGGCTAGACAGATAAGGTTCACTCCTATCTCTCAGAAGGAAGAGAATTACAGCAAAAGAAACAAAAGAGAAAGGAGAAGGAAAAGAAAACCAAAGTTCCTTGATATTAAAGTGCCACACCTCCCTATAGTTGAGTTAATGCAGATCAATGAAATAAGAGACAAGCATTTACTGGCAACTCTGACGAGTTGGCTCAGGGTTAGAGACACTTTCATTTTTGTTCTAAAGTTCTCGTATTTAACAGAAGCCCAAGTGGCAATTTCAACCAACGATATTAACTTCTGAGTTAATGGCTAAATATTTCTGGAGAACTTTCCAAAGATGAATAGCAAGGGAAAACTTTTGGGGAGAGGGGGATTACTTTAAACTATGATAATATTCAATAGAAAGGCTCAGAATTGTGTAGTGAGAAGTTTAGGAAAGAACATTTTAAATGTTGTTAGTTTAAAAAGCAAACCCCCTGCCGACTGACTGAGGAGAAACAGTGCACAGCAAATGAATTTCAAAGACAAATTGGTAGTTACTACCAAGCCAACTCAAATTACTAATACAAAAGCTACACTTAGATGCAGTTGAGGTGGTGCTACAAAATTTGGAAGGATTATAAAAATGAGGTGAAGTTTTATAAATCTCTTCAACCTCTACAATTGCCTTCACTGCTTAAGCCGTTCCCAAGCAAAGGAGAGCCTGGTTTACAACACTGAGGAACTGCCCGCAATCTGGCACCAGTGCATTCACATTCACTTTTTCCAGATACCCTCTTTGCAAAACAGTCAATTTTAAACTGCCTAGAGCTAAACAGTCTTAACTGAGGCAGGCTGCCCAATAACTATTGCTTTCAAAAATCCACCACATTTGTTGGGCTTTCTCCCGTTTTATCTCCAAATATGAAAACACTGAATATACTATGCTGTCTTATATTTAAATGCTGTATCTGGACTCATACACTGGCAAACAATCGAACAAGAGTTTGAGATATGAGTTCTCCTTAAGATCACCGGGAAGGACACTGAATTCGAAGCTTTTCAGTTCAGCACAATAATTAATCAGCACTCTTTTCACCTCCAATTCCTCACCTTCATTTTAAAAACCATCTTTATTTTATTATTTTAAGTGAGTCCTCATGAAATGCAATTTATTGCCAAAAAACAGGAACAAAGAATTACCACAGTTGGCCAGGCTGGGATGAGCTGGAAGTAGAAAACTGAAGCTGAAGCATACTTTAAAACTATCTGTCTGGCAGATTGCACGCGCACGCGGCGGGGCGGGGGGGGGGGGGGGGGGGGGGGTGTTGTTAGAGATGTCTTATTGGGGAACAATTAAAGGACCAAGTAATAAACTAATTTAAATTTTAAAAATTAAAAACAATTCAATGGATCTATTGTCTTATTTGACTACTTTGATATTGTATCAAACAAATCCAAATCATTTAAAAATATATTATAATAAAATCTTATTAAAAATATACATAGATATAGTCTGGAGGAAAAGGACAAGACTAAGCACCAGGAAAGAAACTAGCACTTAGTGAGCACTTATATGTCACACTTCCTGCTAAGTGGTCTACATATGTTATCTGACTTTATTCCTCACAATAACTCTAATGAGCTAATCACCGAAATCCTTTTAGAAAAGCTGTTTACCACAGCTTGTAAAGTGGCAGGACTCAACTGGACTTTAGACTTTCTGACTCCGAAGCCCAGGCAGCCATCCATTTACAGAATCTCATCTCTTCTTTATTAGTAAAGTGTAGAGTGAATTATTTCTGAATCAATAAAGCATAACAGAGATAGAGCAGAAATACACAATTTCTAGGTTTTCAGAAACCACAGCTTGTGCATGTTTGATCACTAAATTAACTAGTAATTTAGCACTACCAGTAAGATTTTAAGTGATAAAACCACCTTCAAAGATTTTTAAATGTCAAAGTTGAAATTATCACAAACATGTAATCAAACTCCTAAAACACTGCATTCTATGTTACTATTTGAAACTAAGCACTGGACCAGATCAAAGATGACCTGCACAAACAGACCAAGAAAAGGAACAAAGACCAGATGTAGTTGTACACGCTCTTTGAAACAAAGAAACAAACTAAGCTCAACCAAGAGATGCAAAGGGCTTTAAAAGCAAACAAACAAACAAAACCCCACAACTCTGAAACAAATCAACGATAACAACAAACATGACAGGAAAGTAGAATACATCAAAATATATCTGTTCTAGCATTAGGGCTAACCTAAGGAGGGCTTTTAAGAAACTTATCACAACCCTCCTTCCCAGCAGCACCATGAGACACGGTGAGCGCGGACAGGCTATGAACTGTGAAGGCTCTGCCACATTATTTAATAAGACAAACTATTCTGTGCTTTCCTCTTCATATCATATTTTCTGCCAAGCCACACATACGTTTCAGGCAATGCTCAAAGCCAGGAGCAGATGTAGATTTAAGCAAACAGAATGTGCATTTGAAAAAAGAATTAAATAAGAGTCTACTTCGGGTAGAGAGAACTATAGAGTACATATTTCTTAAAACTTCCATATTCTCTTCACCCACTCTGCATTACATATTCATCCTTTTTTTGATCCCCCAATTAATACACCTGTTATTAAGGCCACGCTGGGACTGTTTAAGAACTATGGTAAGAGTTCAATTTCTCACAATATAGAGAAATATACAGTCCAATATAAATTCTACTCTACCTAGATATTAACCTGTTCTATTTAAAAAGAAATAACAAAAATACTGCCTTTCTTAATCTTACCGGAAATATTTTTTAAAGTGTTCATTTGTCCTGGGTGGTTTAATTTCTTCTTTAAAGTCTTTATGAATTCTGACAAGTAATTTCTTCTGTATGCCAAGCTGGGAATAAGGGAAGAGGATGTGTGTGCTACTCTATCTTTTAAAACTAGTAAGAGCTTTGAAAATTATTGGAAATCAGGGTTTTTTAGAGGTTTTAATGTATCCCAAGAAGTCTCCTATGAAATAAACTGGATTCTTCACAGAAAATACTATGTATATCCTGCAACAAATTCATATTGTATCTTCTTAACCAAATCATGAAACACAGCCAAGAAATCCTATTTCTTTGAGGTTACGAGAATTTTTTAAATATATATATACATTTATGTCCTTGGTCATGAAAACAGATGCGCGTAAGTGAATGACAGAGAACAGCAACTAAGTTAATTGTATGTCATTTGAGATCCATTTACACAAAGTAAATTCACTTTGATGGGAGCAAGGGGATATAGACCCCCTTTCCTTACCTATCACCATGAAGAATTCTCACTTAAAGAATAACCTACTGACCACTGCTACCACTTGCTACAATTAGGAGCACAGTATGTTAGAAGACCAAATGAGAATCTTTGGGTTTAGAAAAATATATATTTCATGCTCTTTCATGAGGACAGGTAACGCCCCTGTCATATTTACAGCTATATATCAAGTACTTGTTTAATGCTGGCACAAAGTTAGGTACTATAAGAAATATTTCAGAAACCTAATTGTTGTTAATGTACTAGAGGATGGTCACAATTATTAGGAAATTATAGATCGATAAATCAATCCATCTCCATCTTACCATGTTCACAAAGGACATAAAGTAGCTTGCATTAAAAAGCATAACCAGTAAAATCACATCTAGGGAAAGTATAAATTAGATTAAAGAAGGTGGAAACTGAAGGTGAGGCAGAGACCTGAACAAAGTGAAGCAAGCCATAGATATTTTGGTTAAAACACACAAATTTAGTTCTGGGCTCTGGCAATCAAATCAAAAAGGGAAACATGGTAATCTATATTATCCAAAGGGAGAAAAACATAAGATCCCAAAGTAGTTTTTATCTAGTTCTTAAGCCTAAAATGAAATTTTCATGTGGAGTCTCAAAGGAAAACTATTGTACAGTTTTTTGAGAAGCAAAAGCATTCTCTAATAGAACAATCACAACTGATTTACCTTTTTTATAAATCTAGGTTTTTAAAGGAAAACAAGGAGAGAATGGCTCATGAGTCTTAAAACAGAAAACAGTTTGTACAAGTTACAAGCAGCAGCAGCAGAAGCAGCAGCAGGGGAATAAAAGAAGAAAGGGCTACCAAAATGAATTAATAGTTTCATCCTGTAAGAAACTACCTATCAGACTCAGGCTGTTCAAAACATAGAATGGGATGCATCAGCAGTGAGCACTAAATACTCAAAATAGAGAACAAATGATCAGTTTTTGGAAGAACTGTTTGCAGCATACAAGCAATACTGTTCATTCTGAAACCGTTTACTGAGTATCACCTGTGCTGGGAGCCTGATAAAAGTTATAGTGACATGAGCTTTAAAGGTACCCCCTCTTCAATAGGAGCTGGTGGTCAATTAACACATTTATCTCTCTGAACCTTAACTTCCCCACCTAAAAAATGGTGGTTTCAACTTCCAACCATATGATGATGGCAATTTTAAAAACTTACCTCCAGCCCAGATGGCTGTTTGCTTAACGAGCATTTTTCGGTGGGAGTTCCATAGGTAATGCACTCGGTAAAAGTATACACTGACTTTATCAATCCCACCCTCCATGCCTACTGTTTTCTCCCTCAGTGAGAGGCCCTGAGTCATCAATCTTGTCCACCTTCTCCCACACTCAGCTCATATAGTCCTCTACTTTCTTAGTAGCTCTCAAATCTGTTTTCTCCAAGGCAAAAATCATTTAGACTGCTTCTAAAAATTTTAACTGGGAAAATGCTCGTGAGATGCCAAGATGAGGAAAAAAAGCAGAATATGTGAGTAACCTAGGTTGCTCCCTCCTCCGAAAGAGAAAAACTAGAAAGAAATATGCTAAAATGGTAATGGCAACAGCTCTCCGGGGAGTGGGATCATAGATGATTTTTGTTTTCTTACTTATTCTTACCCTTATTTTCCATGGTTTTCGGCAACAGAAGTGTGCAATACATACAATATTATAGGAGTACGTACACAAGTATCAACAGCATTTTCTTTTGCTGGCCAACTTATTACATTTAACATGGTCACCAAATAATCTGGATACCAGAGCTCCTAAACTGTGGGAGCAGAGAACAGAATATGGTACCAGACTATTCAGAAGAATCTGAAGTAGCCAACCTGGTCTGGATACCATCTGCTATGGACTGAACTGTGACCCACCCCAAATTCTTAGGTTAAAAGCTTGACCCCCAATGTGATGATATCTGGGGATAGGGTCTTTGGGAAGTAATTAGTTTTAGTTGAGGTCATGAGAGTAGGGCCCTCACAATGGAGTATGTGCCTTTATAAGTAGAGACACCTCAGAGCTTGCTTCCTCTCTCCATCCATAGGCAGTACTGAGTAATCAGGCTGTGTGAAGACACAGTGAGAAGGTAGCCACAACCCAAGGAGGCAGCCTTCACTAGACATCAACCCTGCTGGCACCTTGATGTTGAACTTCCAGTCTCCAAAACTGAAAAATAAATTCCTGTTGTTTAAACCATCCAGTCTATGGTATTTTGTTACAGCAGCCCAAGCTAAGATACCATCTTTAACACATATTAGTTGTGTGACCTATGACAAACTGTCTCAGCCAAGGTGTCTGCCATTGTAAGATGGGAATAAAAACAGTATCGACTTCATGAAGTAGTAAAGAGGATAAATGAAAGCCTTAGCAACAAGAGCTTGGTGCACTGAATAACCTCAAGAAGAGCTCAGTGGGCTTTCACCATCACCTATCATTCAGAAATGCTATTTATAATCTAGAGGTTATGGTGTTTATCTGAGTCAAAGGAAAGTTTATGTACAAATATGAATATGATCAAAAAACAGTCTACCGTGAAAAAGGATTACAAAAGGAAAAAATACTTCTTAGACACTAAAACTATAAGCTAATTATTTTCAGTACAATAAAGAACAGAGTCAATAAAGAAAGAGACAAGCTACAGAAATTAGATTTCGAGAAAAGGTAATCTTGGGTGTTCTATTATTACTGGGTATATAACAATATACTTGAATTGTGCTATATAGGTTTCTATCTCCTGATTGCATTTGTAAGTCTTCCAAACAAAGGAAATAAGCTCCCTGCCCCCTCCCCAACAGGTCACTTTAGAAACCGTACTGAGAATACGGGTGGAAATGGGAAGGAAGAGTGAGCAGCAGTGCCACCTTACACAAGGCACTGACTGAGTAAAGCTTACTGGAAATACTGCCCACCCAAGTGACGGAGCTAAACTCAGTTCAATATAGCAAACAGCTTTCTAATGTGCCACCTATCACTTAGTAGGGTGATCCACTCCTGCAGCCTCAACTGTCCAAAGATAGTGCCCTTTACCTTCAAACATCAGGACAATTTGGATTAGCAAATCAGTATTAAAGATGCTATAAGAAGAAAGCTTGAAGGACACGAGTCTTTTAAGAGTATCCTTAACTGCAACGCAAAGGGAAAGCTGGCAAGAATGGAAAATGACAGGAGTTAAAGAAAAGAAAAGGCTAGGAAGAGCAAATAATTTCCTATGGATTATTTATATCATAGAAACAGAAGGACTTGTAACCACTCTCTCCATCCAACCCTTTCTTACCCCCATCTCTTCCCCTACACACTCAGCTTCATGCAAACTTATTTTTATGGGGTAAGGAATAAAGAGGTCTATGCTGAGAAAAAGAACAAGCAGAAACCCACACAGCCACCACAATAAATCTGAGGCTTGATCCTTGTGGCTTGTTTTTAATGAGGCCATGTTACTTTTCCTGTTACAATCTCCTTTTCCCAAAACCATACAAATATGCACTTTTGTGGAGAGAGGGTGTAAAGCTTTCACTCAATTCTCAAAGGGGCTAAGATCCAAAAAAGAGTAACAAGCACTGAGATGCAATAGAGAACAAGCCAAATGTGGTCTTGGCTCTCAGGGAACTTCCACTCCTTTGTGCACATGTAGGGGGAAGGTGGGAAGGAGGCAAGATGTGAAGCAGTAATCAATTCAGTTCAGGGGCAGCCAAACAGTAGCACAGACAGCACTGAGATCACCAAAGACACACCATTCAGGGAGAGTAAAAATGACAGGCCAAAGGTCCCAAGGAAACCCCAGCAGGACACCCAACAGATTGTCACTTTTACCCTTGTCCTACCAAAACCAGGAAGTCCATCATGTGGGAAGCTGGATGGAGGCTTCATCTAAACAACTCTGTGATTTAGATTAGTAATTCCCAAGAGAAAATACACTCCTTGACTGACCGGTGATATGACCGGAGCTAGTAAGCTAAGACTGTTCTAAAGGCAAGGAGTGGTGATCCCAACAGAGAGGTAACCTTTCTCCATTTGAGAAGAATACACATTTTGGGGGAAAGCTGGTCTCTAGCAAAAATGTTATGTTATAAAAATATACTTAGCACAAACTGTATCCTGCTATGTTACAAACGTACCTTGAAATACAGTTCTACAGTCACACACTAAAAACCATCTTCAAGCAACTCAGTAATCCTGTTATCTTTTGGAGTTTTTACACAGCGATCTCTAGAAGCCATTACTGAGACTTGTCTAATCAGTTGCCATTATGTAATCCGAGGTTCCTTACGATGCTTTTCTATAGCGGACCTCTTGGATTAGAGAGGAAGATGAAATAGAGCACACAGGCGAGAAATAAAAATCATTGAAAGGCAAGAAAAGTATTACAGAAAGATGCTGGAAGGCTACAAAACAGACCAAATAATGCTCTTCTGCAATTGGCAGGCAGGATCCTGCCAGATGTTTGAAATAGAATTAACCTCTATGGGCTGCACTGACAGAAATACACTGCACAGCTATAAATAAATAAATATCTAGGGAAGCATAAATAACTATCTAGGAAAAGGCTATCTTTGTTTTACTTTCCCTGAACTTGTTTCAGATCGTTCACCCCCCACTCAAACCGCCAAAAAAAACTGTCCCTCACTGCAGTGTCCAGATACAGAGCGAGCTGGGTATGCCGAGACTTGAAAAAAGATGCCATTTGCAATCTTTCAAAGCATTTTCAAACCAGGTAATATCACCTTAACAACAAAAAAAAACCCTCTTTTATCCCCAAAGGATATATATCTCTTCCTTGCAGAACAGATTTTGATGGTCAGATAAAGGCAATACAAACAGCTTACAGAGGCTTCCTCCTTATATCCTGAGGAAGAAAAATCTTGAACAGCAAATTCATACATTCATCCCTTCATACATTCACACAGCAAGTATTTATTTCAAGCTATAATGTGCTGGACTCTTAGGTGCTGTCCAGAAAGAGGGCAAAGACAGAAAAGGTTCCTGCAGCTGACATTCTAGTAGAGAGGAGCAGGGTGACAGCCAGCATTCCTGGGTCTACTCAAATGCTTAATGTTCCCTAAAGAAAATATCTGGATAATCACATATAGTTCTCTGGGCCTTTAAAATGAACAAACTCTCTCTGTTAATAACAACCAGGAAATCAAGCTTGGGAATCAAAGGCCTGGCTTCTTACTCTGCAAAATAATACAGCACAGAAGACTAGTTGCAGGCTGAGAAAACAGCAGACCTGAATGGCATGTTTGGCTTTGCCATTAAATACAATAAAATAAAGAGGGGAAAACCCCCAAATAACCAAACTGCCCTTAAAATTACAGTTTTAAAATCATCTAATTTTTAATGTATCTCAAATGAAAAAATGATTTGGATTAATGCTTATCGCATGGTAATGGTGATCAAATAAACAGTAGTAAAATGGCAATGATTACCCTTGTGAGAAAACTGACATTTTTTAAAAGAGTTAAGGCAGGGACCAGATAAAAATCCCCCATGAATAAAACTTCATGTGTTTCTCTGCTAGCTTTTGAAATTGGAATCAATTGTCTCTATTGTGCCTTCAGGTGCTAATATTCCAGAGATAAATGGGGGACAAAGTCAGTTTCACTAAAACTATGATCTAGAAACCCTAACAATAAGAATGGTCAAAAGGAGGAGAGAAGTATAACAAGGATCACAGTTTAAGAAGTGACTAGAGTTCTAGACTACAGAGCATAAGTGGGTTCCTCACACAGAAAACAGGCCTGAGGCTAATCCCTGAAGGAAGAGGCAGAGGTTCAAAAACCATCATTAGATTTTCCTCCCAACACAATTTTAGTTCAGACAAACAAGCACTGGAACAACCTCTCTCACACGTGAATCATGTGCAGAACATTTAATGGACCTTTGCACTCATGAAAACCACTGATTTCAAGTTTTTAAAAAGTTATCCTAATTTTAATTATATAAATAAAAGTTTTAATGAAATTAAAAACGAAACAAAACTGCTGTATATCAGTGACAGAGATGATTTGCATTTACCTCCAGGGTTTAAATATACATACAGCCTGGAGATGGATGACTTGAATTACAGGTTATATATCTAAGAAGGTTCTTTTCTCATTCTATTTCTACTAAATTAGCAGCTCCTTACTCAGACTTGTAGCTCTCATCAGGAAAAGCAGCCAGCATTTCGTTACTGTCAGATGATGCTACATATATGAATGAAATAGACTAGATTCTAATCCTTGATTTCATTAAGCTCTGGAGCTATTCATATCCTGTTGCACTATTTAGATGTAGTTTAATATGTCTAGCAATCTCATCAATTTCTTCCTCTAATAAATTAAAATTATCAAGGCTTAGTAAAGTGGGAACACTTTCCTCATCCCAGTATCATAATCTCAATGTTAAAAACTGTGGTATTTTTACTCAAAATTAATACTATAAAACTACTCAAGATACTACATGTTTAGCTAAAACATGCCACTTTAGCAAATTATTTGAAGGAAGGAATGAAAATAGCTTTTACTGTCACTGACTGTTATAAAGAAGGTATAAAAATGTAACCTCTACTCTCATGTCAAAGATTCATACAGGTATCTTTACGCCTCACAGGCAGGTTAGAAAAGCAGGGTCAGATTTAATCTCTTCCCACACATTTTTCATTGAACATATTCTAAAGATAAGTATTGAAAGATTGAAATTTCAATTTTATTATCTTCACTATTTTCTTCCATACTAAATTAAGATTGAAAAGCATAACAGCATTATTTCATCAAGTCTAAAACTCCACTAAAGCATAAGAAAGGAAAGAGAGCTAGCAACTTTAATTATAAAACACCATGGATTAAAAAGTACATCTCAGGGCTTCCCTGGTGGCGCAGTGGTTGAGAGTCTGCCTGCCGATGCAGGAGATGCGGGTTCGTGCCCCGGTCTGGGAGGATCCCACATGCCGCGGAGCGGCTAGGCCCGTGAGCCATGGCCGCTGGGCCTGCACGTCCGGAGCCTGTGCTCCGCAACGGGAGAGGCCACGACAGTGAGAGGCCCGCGTACCACAAAAAAAAAAAAAAAAAAAAAAGTACATCTCAATTTCATAGATGTTCAGGTGCAAAAACAAGGAGAGGAGGGGAGGAGAATTCTAGAGCCATTGAAGCTGTTCCCTGTAAATAAAGTAGTGTGTGGGCAGGCACTGTGGCAGCAATGCTTTTTTCTTGCCAGAAATACAATTGTACTCTATCGGTACTCTAACACGCTTTTTCTAGTCTATATAACTCACAAAATAGTTGTTAAATAAAAACTCTTCTCTTGAATCATGGATTTTCCATAATGAACAAAAAATCACCTGGCACTTTTCCTTCATACAAGAATCACATATATGCTAAGGATGAATGCTTTTGTGCACATCAACAGTGAAGCTGAGTATATAGTAACATGCACATTTACTAGGAAGTGCTTTTGCATGTTCTATGTGATTGAAACTACGAAATATTAACTAACAGTAGTTTTGTAAAGGAAAGGATATAGGTACTCTGCTTTCTCTCCAAACACAGCATTTTGTCATTAACTTTACAGCTGCTTTTACAAGGTTATCTGCAATAGTGCAACTTCTACTTGTGTTATTATTTTTTAATTTACTTATATTTTATTTATTTATTTATTTTTGCGGTACGCGGGCCTCTCACTGTTGTGGCCTCTCTCGTTGCGGAGCACAGGCTCTGGACGCGCAGGCTCAGCGGCCATGGCTCACAGGCCCAGCCGCTCCGCGGCATGTGGGATCCTCCCGGACCGGGGCATGAACGTACCCCCGTCCCCTGCATCAGCAGGCGGACTCTCAACCACTGCGCCACCAGGGAAGCCCCTCTACTTGTGTTATTTAAAAAAAAAAAAAAAAAGTGCTACTTTGAATGATGCTCTGGTAGTTGGGACTCTTGTCCACCTTTAGCAACAAGATTCATTATTTTTGGAAATAGTTCTTTGGAAAGTATTACATTTGTCCTGGAAAAACTTTATTGATTTATAAAAATTGTCATTGGAGTTTTAAATCACACGTTTTGGTGGCACTGTGCCACCACTTGACAAAGTTTCTTAAATAGCCAAAAACTTTGGGGACTAGGGGCAAATTATTCAAGAAGTCCATAAAACCTACTTTTGAGGTATGTGCCACAGTGATTCTTATTCACTATCCTTTTATTGCTTGTATAAATCACCACATTTTTAGATTCTCATTCCTAGCATATACAGATCCACATTCCACAGAGGCCAGAGTTTCTGCGGACATTCTGGGCCAGATAGTTTTTTGTCATGGTGGCTATCCTGTGCGTTGTAGCATACTGCACAGCACCTCTGCTTCCCACACACTGGATGCCATCAGCGCTCCCCAAAGTGATAACAGAAAGAATGTCTCCAAACACTGCCAATGTTCCCTGAGGAGCAAACCCCAACTCTCCTCAGAACACTGATGCAGGCACTGGAACCCTGTTCGATTATCACATATTATTCTGAGACACAGTGATTTTGTTACTATTTTTACGACTGAATGAACCATTCCGCCCCCCATTTTTGAGATGGAAATTCAATACAATAATAAGAATGAAAAATTCAAATTCGACAAACAAAAATATGTAAATGATGTAAAAGTGGTAACCAAAACAAACTACCATATGTAACTATCATCTGAGACACACTGACCAACTCACTATCCTTTAGAGCACACATACAAGCTTTAAGAACGATTATTAGGAATGTAGAGAAGTCTTCTAGGAAAGTCATAATCAACCTTACACTTCAATATGTAAAATGTATATGACAATTGTCTCAATGCCTTTTCCTCTGAAAACACCAAAATCTGAAGGCAGAAAGTGAAGGATAAATTTTTTAATGTTCACATTTTAAGTGTTTTAATATAAAATTCACTACTATCAAACTGTGATATAGGCCAGGGACATGAAGGACTTTCAACTGGTTTAGAAAAACTACTAACAAATACATGTGCAGTTGAGATCTGCAAGTTGGGGGCCAATTATGGCGATCATGCTTTCTTATAACTTGTCTCTTGATACAATACTATTTACTAACACTAATTATAGAAAGACCGGAGGGTGGGTAGACCACAAGCCTGAATTAATACAACAGTACTAATATACATGGCAGACAAGGGAAAGGCTAGACATATATTACTCACCTTTCAGGTCTTAGCTCAGAAACCCCTTCTTTCTGGAAACTTTCCAGGTTCCCTAGTCCAGGCTAAGTGCCCTTACTTTGTGTACCGTGCTCCTGCTTTTATAACATTATTCCACTACGCTATAATCACCTTGTTGTGTTTACATTTTCACAATAAAACCACTGTGTCCTCAGCACCAAGTACACTGCCTGGTACAAGTGGTGCTTTAGTAAGTCCTTCTTAAAAAAAAAAAACTCAGATGAATCCTATGATAGCTTTCCTTATGATATACAAAAGGAATAATAATAAATGCAAGTTTATCCAGAGTAATTAATATCAAGGAAAGAGAAAAAAAAATCCTGAAAGCAATCTGGAACACTGCAAACACTGGATTAGAAACCTCAATGAGCACTGCAGAAGACTGTCTATATTTAGAAAGAATGAATCGACATTACGTAGCTAATTTACTTATGTCTTTTTCAGAAGAACATATTGTGGGAAAATAAAGATAATATTTAAGACTATGTTGTTTTTTGTTTGTCTTTGCGGTACGCGGGCCTCTCACTGCTGTGGCCTCTCCCGTTGCGGATGTGCAGGCTCAGTGGCCATGGCTCACAGGCCCAGCCGCTCCGCAGCATGTGGGATCTTCCCGGACCGGGGCACGAGCCCACATCCCCTGCATCGGCAGGTGGACTCTCAACCACTGAGCCACTAGGGAAGCCCTAAGATTATGTTTAAATGGAGAATTTTACTCCATTGGGCAGACTATAATTCAACATTATTTGTAATCAAATAAATTTGAACCAAAATATGTCAATTTTCACCTGAAAAATATGTAACTTTAAAAAAATATGCACAATTATGGTGAAGATGTGGTTTAATTGCAGGGTGACATATGTTCCAAGTGTGGCTGGGCTCCAGTTTATATTTGTCCAAAGCCCACATTACTTGGCATAGGTTTGGAACTAAAGTTTCCCAATTTGTGTGTTAAAGTATATGGTCACACTTAAATGATACTCTCATATACTACTAAGAGCAACAACCTTTAAGGAAAAATGCTGGGTCTAAGAAAAGCTTCTACTTACTGAGCACCTATATTTCAATCAATAAATCAGATACTCCCTATACTTTATATGTAAGGAAGATACTACTTTTTCCATTTGTTACATGAGTAAATTGCCCATATAATAGGTAAGTGACCGCCATGGCTCAAAGCTAGATGTTCCCAGCTACCAAGCCCACATTCTTTTCAATATACCATAAAAATATTTATGTCCTTTAACTCTGATTCCCCTGCTGGAAATCAGCAAAAAGGTTATAATTCATAACTGGAGGGAGGGGTATGTTTTTAAGTGATCATCAAAAACTGTTTATAACAAAAAATTAGAAATTGACTAATATGTCTGACAATAGGAAGAAGTTGTGATACATTTATGCCTTCAAAAGTTCACAATACAGGGGCGTCCCCGGTGGCGCAGTGGTTGAGAGTCCGCCTGCCGATGCAGGGGACACGGGTTCATGCCCCGGTCCGGGAAGAGCCCACATGCCACAGAGCGGCTAGGACCGTGAACCATGGCCGCTGTGCCTGCGCGTCCGGAGCCTGTGCTCCGCAACGGGAGGGGCCACAACTGTGAGAGGCCCGCGTACCGCAAAAAAAAAAAAAAAGTTCACAATACAGCTTTAACAATGGTGAAAAGCATTCAAAAACACAATAATATGCAACATAATATGAAACAGATACAAAAGGTAAAAGCACTCTAAAATTTAAAATGTTAAAGCATACTTAGAAGGAAATATACCAAATTATTAACCACCATTATGTTAAAGATAAAAGATGGATAATTTTTCCTCTTTTCCAAACTCTCTGAAATATTGTTCTATTAATTTTTTATAATTCAAAAAGCTTATTTAAAAAAGAAAAACTTAGCAGGGGCTAAAAGTTCAAACAGAGTACATTCTGTTCTCTAATTCATAACAAAATTCACATGCTCACAAAAATGATAGTTAACTTTAAAGATATAGATAAGATAGGAAGAGAAAAAGCAAAAAAGAGATGTAAGAATTTGAGAAGTTCAGTAACAGAAGCATTTCAAGAGGTAAACCAGATGCTCCTATGGAACTGCAGCAGAAGGTCCAGGAGACAAATTCATAATGTCAAAGGCTATATTATACCAAAGAGCATAAAAGTAGGGTCCATTTGCTACAGAACTGTCCGTTACACTGAAGAGATCAAGCCACACTAAGCTCTCAGCAAAACTCACAATTAAAATCAGTTGAAAGCTGTTGAGTAAGAAAGCAATGGAAAGATGAGAAGGCTGCTTCCTCAAGCATTTCACTGGGAAAAGGACGCTTGGGAATCGGGTCAAAACAAAGTGGTCAAAATTGCATAAGTTAAGTGAACAGTGTCTCATGTGAGGCCATAAAAAGTTAAGTTACCAACAGTAATTAGCAAATATCCATGATATTTGCTTTCAGTGCCACAATGCCTCTCTCTCTAAGCATCTCTCTTCTGTTTTACTTTTCTTTAGATTAGGCAATGTTACTGTCCTTTCTCCAGGACTTCTCAAAACCAAATGAAAAACTCTTTAAAAAGATATTGGTGTCTTCAGAGGCAGCATGGTTCAAATGCCCTCACAAAACATTTTACAGGTCACATTTCAAGAGGGTAGAAGATGCATACTCTGGTGAAATTACTCACAATAGGTAAAAAGTAAAAATTATTCTAAGTGTTTGGTCTGTACCTAATAAATTTACCTTTCCTACAAAATTAAAATGGAATTTTATTGAGGACATGCAGGATGGTATGAAGCCAATTGAGCAGGAAATACTTGATTTCTTGGGGGTAAAAGTCTTAGCTTCCAATTGCCTGTTACTTCTATTCAACAACCTAATCAAGAGAATATATAAAAATGAAATGCTGTGATACGTTGTTTGCTATGGTTGTGGTGCATGAACTTTTCCTGAGACCTCTGCTTAGATGATAATCATCTGACGCTGAATTATGACTCCTATATTAAGTGCCTGTCCAGAGAAAATCAACTAAACTCACATGATTGTTTAAGGTCAAAACATCTCAGAATACCTATCATCCACAAACAATAACGTTTTACACGTGGTGTCATAAAACAAAAATTTCAATAGACATGTGCTGTATCAGGAATAAGGACAGAGCCATACCCCAGACATTAAACAGAATGCCTTTTCATTGTCACAATGCCCTACATGATGAATGTATCCCTTTAGTATGAGAGAGATCAGCTTCCTTCCTACCTAACTACTCCAATTCTGAGCTTCCCTTGGGCTGCCATAACAAAATACCAGAGAAGTTTACTTCCTCATAGTTCTGAAGGCTGGGAAGTCCAAGATCAAAGTGCTGGCTCATTCGGTTCCTGGTGAGAGCTCTCTTCTTGGCTTGCCAGCCTTCTCCCTGATGCCTTCACATAGTGAAGAAAGAAGGCGAGCAAGCTCTTGGTATCTCTTCCTAGAAGGACTCTAATCCTACCAGACCAAAGCCCCATCCTCACGGTTTCATCTAACTCTAGTTACCTCCCAAAGGCCCCATCTCTAAGTACCATCACATTGGGGGTTAGGGTTTCAACATATGGACTTTGGAGGGACACAAACATTCAGTCTATAACGACTTCTATTTAAATTTCTCAATTTGGCAATGGGGTGTGTGCATAGGGATGATGACATAAGCTAAAACTGTTTAAATCATAACAATTTTTGAAAACAAAAGGTTGATATTAATATTCATAAAAAGGACTATAAGAAAACAATATCAAAATTGGGCAGAAGCAAAAAATAAAAAATCCGGTTATCATGAAGATGCTGTTTTGTAAATGCTCTGGTCACAGCATATTCAGTGATTTATATAACCCTGGCAGGTTATATATGCTGAATTCTTTTTAATTTTAGCCAGCTTTATTTTTTTAAACCACAAGATGAATAATAATAGCCTACACTGATTATTAGCCTACACACCTCACATGTATTTATGATAATCCTCCCAACGGTTATATTGTGTAGGTACTATTATCCCCATTTTACAGACAAGGGAAGTGTAAGAACTGTCCACTATAGTAGTACAATTTTAGAATACAGAGTTTAAAAGAAGAAAAAAGGCCTGTCTCTAATAATTCTCTATCTGGAAAAAGGACTATTCACAAATCTGCAGCCTTTCATTTGACTATTAATAAAAAGAGCCTGTCTTTGTTCTGTGTTTTAATCTCAAAGAGAAGCTATTATGCTATAACCACTGGAGAGAGCCAAGATGAAACTGGGCAGAAAGGATCAAGTTCTCACCAGATGGAAGTCTTGCAGACATGAGAGCTTTTACCAAAATATTTGATTGAAAGTAGGAAGAAGGGAGAGTGTATCTTCTGAAATGCACTATAAAACTGTTCTTGCTGGATCCACCCCCCTACAGTGAAGATGTAGAATGAACACGAAAAAAGCAAAGTTTCCAAAAGAAAAGATGCCAGGATTCCCCCCTTTCTCCAATTAATACACATTTTTCAACTACATTGCAGCTATTATATTCATATTATTCAAAAGAAACAAGATGATGCATTCCTCGATACTGCTACTTTTACAAAGTAATGCTTCTAATGTTACATAAAACTGCTAAACCATTACTGATGGGAAGGAAAAACACAGAAATTTGGAATATCGTGGAATCTTTTCCAGACTCAGAATTATGACTAGCGCTAAAATTCAAAGATTGAAGGAAACAGATAAGAAAATAATTCTTTTGAACTGTAAGCATACACTACAGGAAGTATGCATAGCATGAAAACATTTTATTGTTTTTATAAATCAACATCCTGCTGATGTTATGATTAAGAATATCCACAATTTGTTCAATTATAAAATGTTTTAAATTGCCAAATTAGCAAGAAACTCATATCTGCTTCAAATGCTTTTTTGGAAGGAGTATGTAAATCATAAATAGTTGTTGCACAATCAACAAAGAATACTACTTGACTGTTTATTTCATAAGAAATAAGTATACTTTGAAATATATATTTCCCAAACCTTTTCAAACAGAATATACAGGCAATATCAATTCCAAAAGGTAAAATGTGGCTGCAGCACAATTTATTTGATATTATGCAAATCACTCAGTCTTTCAGGTTATAAAAGACTGTGCCTTTTCTCTTATTTATAAACAACCACAGTCTGCCTAAAATAAACTTCAAATTCTGATTTCTTATAGTGTGTGATACAAGAAACTAACCAGAAGTTTGCCCTAAAGAGAAATGGAACATCTGGTGAAATGAGTAACATGCTTCAGGATCACATCTGTTGCTAAGGTTAGTATTCCAATGTGATGGCTGTAATCTCCATGCTAAGTGGTAAAAGCCTAACGGAGAATAAAAAGGTACTAAAGAGGCATCTTCTCCAACCCCAGAGTGCTTTCTTTTTCTCAGCAATGTTCTAACAACTGGGCCTCACAGAGTACTTGGAGAACTATTTCTGTAATAAGTAAATCCTTCAGTTCAAAACACGGACCTATTCAACAGACTGCTTCTACCATGGGATGGCTGATTGCGTCCCTTCCCCCAAGTATATTAATCTAGGACATTAATCAAGACAAAATGTGCGCTATTTCTTGTCTGTGATTCATCAATCTATTCTGCTTTTATTTTTCAATTCACCAATAAGAGAATCTGGAGTAGAAGAAATAGGAGAGAAAAACTGAGAGAAAGCCCAGGTGACCAGGAGAGATGGCATTATTAATTCAAAAAAGGCTGCTTTCACAAGCACACCATGCTCAGTAATCTTTCTCCTCCATTTACTTTTAACTTTCAATTTTACGCCATAAACAGCAACAACAAAATTCTATGCTTACTACAGTATAAATTGCCTTACATTTGTGACACTTTTTAATGCCCCTACCGTGCCATCAAAGGTTCCCAAACAAGGAAAGATCTGTACAGCAGGAGAGGAACCCACTTACATTTTCTAACAGCTGTGAAGGATCAGTCCCCTCGAGTAACAGAAATCAAATGCAAACTGAAAAGTGTTTAGAAATCAAATGTTTCCATCACCTCACACTATCAGCTACTTCCATTAGTATCCATGAAAGAGACATGGATTTTATACAGCATTTCAATACAATAAACTCTACTGACAGTAGAAAAGAGAACACAATTACAGACTAATCCTACTATTAAACACAGGAAGTCATCAATGAAGAAAATGAATACTCAACTTCCCATTGCTGCCGCTTCTCTACTGGACTAAACAACTAATCACAAATGCCTTAGGGGAAGAGTTTACAAGTGTTATTTATGAAGCTTATCTGGGGTTCCATATTCTGAATTAAAACCATATTACTTAAAATATAAAACATTTAGCATCACATCAGGAATTGATTTTACACCAAGTTCAAAGTCAATGATAAGCCCTATGGAGGGAATTTTATATAATTTGTGATGGTTCTGTAAATATCTTGACTACCTACTAATCAGAAAGGATAATACAGTCTACATATCCTGGAAAATAAAAGATGAGTGACCAAATGGGCTCAAATCATCCATATTATGCTAAAAATAGGAGGATGTGAAAAGATTTTCAAATGTCATTACAGAGTGAGTCTCAACTCCAGTTCCAGATGACTTCTGCCAGCATTTCCTGAGCACCTATCTCTTTTTCTAGGCACTAAGGTAAAAGCTGACAGCCAGCCTTGAATCAAGACATAATCTTTGCCTTCAAGCAGTTCAGAGTAGGTAAGAAAGCCACATTAGGAATACCATGTGATAAATTCAAGGTATATGGGTTGCAGAGTTGACACAAAGGGAACTATGGGGATAGGGGCATTAGGAAAGGCTTTGCAGAGGTTCAAAACCTGCGCTAAGTTTTGAAGGATGGGTAAGAGCTTGCCAGACAGAAAAAGTAAGAGCTGGAGTCAAGCCTGAGGAAACCACCATGCAAGGCACAGAAGTGTAAGAGACTCCAAATTTTTAGGGAACTCTATAAAACAATCTCATACTATATAATGTGCACAGGAAAAAAGAGTAAGAAAGAAGGTGGAAACCATATGCCTGAGCCAAATCTCAAAGCATCATAAGCCAGGGAGACACGGACTTTACTGTGCAGGTACAGAGGTGCCAGAGAAGGGTTTTAAGTAGGAAAGTGACACTCTGAGACTTCTGGGTTTTTTTTAAGGCATCACTTTAGAGGGGAGAATGGACTAAAAAGGAAAAGACTTGGGCAAGGAAACCTGTTAAAAGGCTACCACAATAATTCAGGCAAGAGATGATGATGAAAGCCTGAAGTCAGGTAATGTAGACAGACTGAGCAGTTAACATGAAAAATGGAATATGCTCAGCAACTTTACACGGTAACTTTAAAACTAGCTCGTGCAAAAAGTTTAAATGAGCCACCAAGAAAACATCAAAATTCCAAAAGGCATTTTAGGTTGTGTGCCACATTAAAGGAATACTGCAAAACAATTTCAATTAGTAGGAATCAACAAAGTTCACACATTCAAGAAAAGGACTAGAAATCCACATCTTGCCTGCTCCAACCTTGGTGCTCCAGCAAAAGAAACACAAATCACAAAGTGGTGTCACAAAATTCACAAATCAAAAGTGCAACCTGAAAGTTTCCAAATAAATAACTGCGATAATTTATGATTACATAATTTGTTACTATATTATCTAAAGAAAAATACATGTAGGACTTCAAGAGAAACTGATGCAGCCATTTGATAGGCTTACGAAGTATTTTCTACTTGGCTCTTAAGTTTTTCTTTTTTTTCCTTTTAAGAGAAGGGCCAAGAGACATTTGTTTAATCTGAGGGCATTTTTACGGGCTTTTAAAACAGCATCATTTCCAAACTGCTTTTCCCATGACTGCTTTCATTTCTGGAATAATTTTCGAATATACTGAAAACCACCTAAATTTACAAAAACCTCTAACAATGAGGGTTGCTAAGTTATTTATATACTTCATGATTCCTTTTAAAGATACTTGTAATAAAAACTTGGTCACAAAAGCAATCATTCATTCAAGTAAGAAACCTAAAATGCCCAAGACACTAAGCTAGAATGAATCAGGTCTGACTACTGCCTACGTATACTTACAAAACACAAGCTAAGGTTAGTTAAAAATATAGTACTTCAGAAGGTCAAGAGACACATTCCGACCACAGCTTAAATGCAACAAGACAAAATGTTACTGTCAACGCAAAGCAATAAAAAATAAAGATAAATACCATATTTAGTCAGCCCAATTTAACTCATAATTTCCCTCACTTTTATCTATATGATATTCATATAACGCAGAAAAACTAAAGAAACATTTGAATACCAAGGGAAAAGTTCCAAAAACTTTGCAACAAGCCCCTACTGTCAAACTCACCACAAATATATTAGACAGTAGTGAAATGCCTTCTTCTGAATATACTCAAGTACGAGCGCTAAACACAGAATGCTGTCTAATCTCTCTGGTATTCATACCTTAAGAAGGAGTCATAAATGGTCAACTTTAGCATACAAAATGTTTTGACATATACAGTGCTTTTAAAAACCTAGAAATTTCACATAAAAACTGCAAACAATTCAAATGCCCACTGAGGACAGAATGAATGAATAAAATGTGATATATTCAAATAGAATACAGCAAGAAAATAATGAATGCACTACAGAGGATGAACCTCAGAAATATAATGCTGAGTAAAACAAGCAAGACATAAAGAAAACATATACTGTCATTACACTTATAAAGTTCAAAAACAGATAAAATTAAATTCATAATGCATAAAAACATACCTGGTAAAACTATAAAAAATAAAGCTTCAGAAAAGTCAGAATACTAGTTACTTCTAGGGGGAATGCAAGGGAATTATGATCAGGGAGATTCTGTGGTGCTATCCATGTTCTATTTCTTGACTAAAGTAGCCGTTATGTGGATGCTTGCTTTATAATTATTCAACAAATTGTGTTTGTTTTATGTACTTCTCCTGTAAACAGACGTAGGAATTCAAGAGAAACTGACTCAGCCATTTGATAAGCTTTATGAAGTATTTTCTACATGGCGCTTAATTTTTTTTTTTTTCAAGTTAGAAGGGCCAGGAGACATTTGTTTAATCTGGGGCATTTTTACAGGGTTTTAAAACTGTATATATTCTTAAAAACTCAAATGTAGTCAGAAGCCCTATCACATTGAAAAGTCAGATCTTCTGCATTTTAATTAAACTATTACAGGTGAAATGAATCTCACCAATAGGAAAGTGTATATATTCCCTGGTGATGCAGTGGTTAAGAATCCGCCTGCCAATGCAGGGGACACGGTCCGGGTTCGAGCCCTGGTCCAGGAAGATCCCACATGCCACGGAGCAACTAAGCCTGTGCACCACAACTACTGAGCCTGCGAGCCACGACTACTGAAGCCTGCATGCCACAACTACTGAAGCCCGTGCGCCTAGAGCTTGTGCTCCACAACAAGAGAAGCCACCACAATGAGAAGCCCGCACACTGCAGCGAAGAGTGGCTCCTGCTCGCCGCAACTAGAGAAAGCCCGCGCACAGCAAAAAGGACCCAAAACAGCCAAAAATAAATAAATAAAATTTATTTTTTAAGAAAAACATGAACATATCCCAGAAAATCGAAGGGGTCTGATATCTTAATGCCATATCTACTCCTCCCACAAATGAGAATATATTTCTACCCAAAATAATCACTATCACTTTAATAACTGCTGAAAATCACTTCTACTTTCACAATTATTACTAAAAGTCAGTCATACTTGTTCTTAGAAGATACCAAGCCCAGGACCTTCATCTCACTGGCCCTGCTTCTTTATGTTTTTTTTTTTCCTACTATTTGGCCTTAAGCAAAAATCAAAGAGCTGGCCTACGACTTGGAGCTGACAGTTCTCTGATGGACCACTAACACTAACTACCGAAGTCACTAGTCTATTTCTGAAAATATAGCAACCTAAAACAATCAGATGGAGGGCAATAAAATTAAAAAGAAAAATAGCTCCTCTCCTTTATCTCTCAACCCCAGCACAATAGCACTTGTTGGAAATGCGGGGCGGGGGGCGCGGGGGGGGCAGGCTAAGAAATTTGAAAATAAGTTCTAGCTGAGCTAAGGCAACTTACTGAAAGGGTGCAGACACTGAAGCCCAGGAGAGGGTATACTGGATTTATTAATCCTTCAGACTGCTGTTAACATTACTTTTTGATCCCAACTACCATTTCTAGGTTGACTTACACTGGGATCTAATTATAACGTACTTTGCTTATCATTCTCAGCGTGTAAAAGAAAAATGTCTAATACAATTGATACAGCAAATATTCAAAGATTAGTTCTGCTCTGTGTATTCGTTTTAAATAAAGAGAAAATTTAAAACACAGGTAGAAAATGCTTTAGGTATATGTGCTAAATTAAGCAAGTGACTAAGAAGAAGGCCATTATACTCAACATATGAAAGGCTCTGACAATCAAATAAAATGTGAGAAAAATATGAACAGGTATCATGGCTAATCCATACAATTTTCACCAAAATTAGTGACAGTGTTGTAGCTCTGAGAATACACTCAACCCCAATGCTCACTGTTCAGGTAAACATTGTTTCCTAGTGTTCTTAGATCAAAGGTGCATTTAATAAACAGCCTTAGTGCAAACATAGTTTATTCCATTACTAAGCCTGATGGCAGCTCCTAATGACAGCAAACACTGCTTAAACTATTAAGAAATGCAAGAAAAACCTTCATTTTCCATTTATAAATAACAACCCATTTGTACACTGCATCCATGATACACATACATACTACACTTTGAAAAAAATGCTGCTAACAGTGCTAAGAGCAGACTCCAGTTCAAGACCAAATCCCACCTTTTGGGTTTGACCATCACTCCCCCACCCACTACAAACCTAGCATGGGGGGGGGGGGTGCGCTTATAAAGCCCCAAGGACACTCCAAATAATGTGCTCAAGTGTTCTTTGTTTTGGTTGTTTAACATGTACTAAATAATCTTGCAGTTCTTGCCTGTCACTCTACATGTACTCTTCAGTCATTTCAATTTTAATTTTGTTTCAAAACACCACCATAGGAACCTCTATTAAAAAGAAATAAATTTTTTAAAGCCTACAAAAGAAATGTCCTTCTATTTAAAAAAAATGAGGAGGGGGATGTACAAAGTCCCTATTTTCAATTTTAAGGTTTGGTAGATTAGACAAAATTACTTTTTATACTATTCCTCTTGGAACAGAGGTTCTTCTCATAGCTAGTGAAATCACAAATATGAAATTGCCTCTTCCCAATGCTCACTTTTTTACACTGGCAGATAAGGTCTTGTGTTCTACATTAACAACCTCCTAAGAAATACTCCCTAGCATCCCACTGTGGCACAACCCTCTTTACTTACTGGACTGAACTAAATCTAATAGACTACAGGGATAAGCATAGAAGGGTATACACATAATTTTGCAAGCACTCTGAAAGGCTCTCAAAATCCAATAAAAGTTTACCATGACGTGAATAATATGAAACAAACTGACAGAAACTAGAGGAAAGAACCACTCCCTTTATAAAACTCACCCAAGAATCCTCTTAATGGCAAATTCTCAGTGCACTTGAAAAGACTGTTAGATTTACAAACATATAAACTATGCATTTTTTCAGGACCTCGATTATACAAAAAAAAAAAAAATCAATGCAGTAAAGGCCAATTAAATTTTGGTTTACAGAAAAGACCACCTTGCTTATTATCTTCTACTAAAAGTAAGTACTGCCTTAAAATCAAACCTAAGTGGAACTTAGGCAAAACATTTAGAGAATGTATTGGCGTAATAAATGACTAAGAATCAAGACAGGATTCCACACCACAATTAAGGAAGACTCAGGAAAAGTATTATCTGTCTTTCAAAAAAGAAATCCTTTTCCTGCTACCCTCACTGTATATTCATCTTATATAGTGGCACTGAGATGTTTATTTACAAACACTCTTCATAATAATATGCTTAATGAGTTGAAACACGTAGGTCTCCCTCTCACTCCTATGCCCTCTGACATCACCACGCTTTCTGGTTTATAGATGTATCCTTAAAGAGGTAGTCTTAGCATATACAAGTCTGTTACACATAAAGATACATAAATTCACATATTTTCAACAAAATAGTAGCATGCTCAAAAAACTAACAACCGAAAAACGTACTCCCTTAAAAATATATCTGAGGGGTTCTCCACACTTGTTCATAAAGCTTTTCATATTTTTGTACAAACGTGTGGCATCCCACTGAATGGATGCACCATATATTAATCATTCCCTTACTGGCAGGCATTAAGTTATTTCAATCTTTTGATATTAAACATCCTGAAATAAATATCTTTGTACATACATCACTTCACATACGTGGTAAGGAGATGTGCAAATCAAATTCCTGTAAGTGAAACTGCAAGGTAAAGAACTATGAGCAAACATTTCCATTTTTGATACCGCCAAACTTCTCTTCATACAGTTTGTGCCAGGTTAAACTCTCGTCGGTAATATATGAGTGTATCTGCTTCCCTACACGGTGTCTATCAAATTCAGTGCAGTGTGCTATAAAATTTTTTAATCTTTCCAAATCTGAAGGGTGAAAACTAGTATTTTCTTATACATTTTAAATTGCATTTCTTTCATTATGAAAGGTTGATTTGTTTATCTTTTCCTATGAACTGCCTGGCACCTTTGGTCCACTTTTTCTAGTGGTCTGTCTGTTTTCTTTTCTCCCCCCATTCGATTTGTAAAAACAATTTTTATATAATTTAGAAATTAGCCTTTTGTCAGTGCTGAATTGCAAATACTTTCTTTCGCTTTGCCATATATGTTTGTATTTTTATTCTTTGAATTATCAACCATTCATTTTATGCCTTCTGGGTTCTGTAACATACACAGAAAGGTCTTACCTAATCTAAGACTGAATATTAAATAATTCACTTACATTTTCGTTTAGTTCTTTCATGATTTCATTTTTTTGTTTTGTTGAAATCTTTGACCTATATATAAATTATTCTTGAGAAGTAGTTCTACAACCTCTCCTTAAAATTTCCCCTAAAACTAAATCATGTTCAGATCAGATAGAAATACTATGTGATGCTAATAGTTAGTTTAACCCTTCAAAGAAGGAAGCATGAGCTAAAACTCACTCATGAAGGGGTACTGCAACACAGTAACAGGGAATAAGAAAACAAAAGTTTCTCTTCATGCATCCTCTATTTATCCCATATCCATGCCCATACTGTCTTTAAAAACAAAACAGCAATAAGAAAATCCCATCTAATGCAAAGGTCTTAAAAACTAGGGTCAAAAAGAAAGAAAAAAAAAAAAAACTAGGGTCAACCTCCTAAATTCTTGTGCCTTACTGTGCACAGGTAATTAATTTAAGAAGTGCACAGCCTGGGCGTGGGGGGGGGTGGGGGGTGGGGGCGGAGATGCAACAGTCCAGAGCAGAGTGTCAGAGCCCAAGCAGGTGAACAGGCTGTCCAATACTAAACAGAGTAAGAAAGGAGGCCTCACAAGGCAGTAGGTGGCATGGGGAGTCAGAGACTCAGTAAAGTTGGGGGCGCAGGGAGCAAAGCAAAGAGCGTCACCATCTAAGCAGGGTGAGGAATGCAGGGCAACCGAGGGACAGGTGGTCTGGCATAGGGTATCAGAGCCCAAGTGAGGTGAAGAAGGTCACATGGGAGAAGGGGATGGAAGGTGGAGTCAGAGCCTGAGCAAGGTAAGGAGGACATAGGCATGGGAAAAGGTGTGACAGCAGAGACAGCTGAGTTACATGAGGAAGAAATTAACCAAATAAGTAAACATATTAAGAATAGCAAAGGCCAGTGTTTTCACTGTGAGAGAAGGGAGCTATAAATATGGAAAGGGAGAAACCTAAAATAAACTCTGCTGCAGTACCCTGGAGCTGGCCATTTCAGTGTGAACTCACGGTTTTCAATACAGATAAATAAAGAAGTACAGATGTGAATGTGTTTTCTGTGTGTTATTTGTGTACTTAAATACATACATTCCCTAGATCTGTCAGCCTCAAAAGGCCCATTGCTATACTCCAATAGCAATGAGTACACTCAATGCCCAGTTCTCTCTTCTAGATACCATTCTTCTCTACGAGGATATGGGGATCCTTTGAGAAATGGCTGATTCCAGAGCTGTGACACGGAAAGTACAAAATGAGCCTGGAACATCATATTATGCCACAAAGCAATAAAATGCTCAACTAATTGATGGAGACATTGCTGAAGGACACAGCCACCTTGAATGATAACCCACTGATCAAACAGGATAAAATGAACATCAAAATAAAGTGATAGCAACATATAGTAACCCACTGAATAAAACAGGAAACCATGGAGTATATACACATATAAGGATATATGAATAAACTGAAAATTTTTTCAAATAACATACTTTCAAAGTATCCCTAAATACTTGGAAAATCCCCCAAAATACTTGGAAATAAGGTTTTTCCTCATACTACTCAAATTTTTCTAGCCCTATAATTAATAATCATGAATAATAATTAAGGCCTGATAAAAGATAAGCATATTTCATGACTACATCAAGAATCAGATCCCAAAGCACTACACAAATTGTTTCTGAAATAATTCATTATTTCTGCCTAAAATACAGGGTTCAATGACTAGCGCTTCAGAATAGTTACAATACGGGTGAGGGGGGAGGTGCTGTTAGCATGATATTGAATTTCCACTACATACTCATATATTTAATCCTTGTATCATGCTTAGTCTCCTTGAGAAAAAAAAATCAAAATAATTTGAGGGTAAAATTGATGAAGTGTAAATCTGACTACAAGATATGTAAGGCAGAACACCCTTGCTCCAAAAACAGAATGAAAAGCACAAAAACCAAAAAAAAAAAAAGGTTTTTAAGAAAACAAAATAAAATTAAAACAGTTAAGGCAGTACATGCAGTCAAATAAAAAAGGCTAGGACACCAAGCCTGCCTGTATTACAATACTATCATTACAATAAGGGCACAGACATAATAGTCTCACTGTGGCTTTTCCAAGGGGTTCCAGATCACCCCTAAGGAAATACTGGGCCCGGATGAAATTTTTTTAAAAGAAAAAATTAAAAAAGGATAGAGCTTTAGGATTTTAGAAAAGCCTTTTTTTTTTTTTTTAATGCATGCCTATTTGCATACATATGGACACTGAAGACCTACTGTTGCCTTCACCAACCCAAAGTCTGGCAAATTTGCTCACTTTCCTCCTCTGTTCTGCTACAGACTGGGAACAAAGCGGAGTTCACTCCACCAGTGAGCTTGTGAATTAAAATGGAATTAGGATGACCACAGCCCTCTGAGTCTGTACTCGAGCCACTTTCCCTATTGCTTAAAGCCACTACCAAGAGGTGAGGCTCCCTCTGCATTATGTTACAACATTTTTTTACCCACTTTACCAGGAACCTCTAGCTGAGCCTGTCCTCCTCACACTGAATTAGTACTAAAGGTTTATGTTTCTTCCCTCAGGGCCTAAACCTTTATTTGTTCCTATTACATATCACACTGTTTAAAAATCTTCTAAATTTCAACTTGCCCTGATTAGTTTGAATTATACAATGCAAATTAGACTACTCAATAAGGCTTGATCTTGAAATGTGATAAACATAATCTCAACTGATTAAGTTAAATTATGCTCCAGTAGAAGGCAGACTCTACATATTTCATATGCCTCCAAGCTATAATGAACTCAAAATTTTACCCCAAATGCACCCAAAGTTATGCTTTTGTGAAAAATAACAATACCTAACACTCATTAAGTGTTCACCATGAGTCACGTACTGTTTTAATGTTTTACATGCATTCTTACTTAATCCCCAGAACAACCCTGCAGGTAGATGGTATCACCATGGTACAGATCAGATCACATTCAAACACAGCAAGAGCCTACCCCTGGACCATTACACTAGAGAGCTATTATCATGTTTTGGCTATTAGGTAGCTATTGTTTCACATGCAAAATAATTATAACTGCAGTAATTTTTACCTTTAGCTTTAACAAGTTGATCAATGTGATATAAAATAAATCTGACATGGCTGATTATTCAAAAAAGTAAACCTATACATTTCTCATACATTTAATTCAAAACAGAATTTAAGCTGCAATTTTCTAGATCATCATATTAAGTCTAGTCTACAAGTCAAGTTAGCTGTCGCTCACTAATGCAAATCACTCCTTTACTCAGAAGTCATCAAATTTCTCGTATCTACCCCTTCTCTCATTCCCACCACCAGTGCTCAGAATGGTCTTAAAACAGATCTGAACTGTCATAATACAAAAAGCTTTCATAGTTGCCCACTGTCAACGGTACAAAGGTCAAACTCTTGAACAAAATGATCAAAACTAATATAAATCTATGTTGTAGGTATCGACTGTCTCCATTTTACAGATGAGGAAAGTGAAGCTAAAGGACTTTTACCATACTCCGCATCTGTCTATCAGTACCTTGGTCATGTAACAGCCTCTATTTTAAAACTTCTCCCCGCAATCAACCTCTTTCCCCATTCTTAGAAATCCTAATCTGTCATGTGAACGCCAATTCTTTGATGCTGCCAACCCCTAAATTTCATTGTTTATGATTTTTTTCTACTGAGATGCAAAACACTGTTAATATCAGTGGCTCATCTTAACAAGGGACAGCAGTGGGGCTGTTAGGAATTTATACATATAAATTTTACACACACATATATACATTTATTTGCGTGTGTATGCCAAAACTCACTGAGTTATAGGTCCCATTTTATTAATTAAAATTGATTTGATAACATTTGCTTACATTTCCATCCATTTCATAATTCAATTTCCCAACAATTTTCGTCATCAATAAAACACTTGACATTTGACTCCTCTAAGCTCAACAAACTTTTTCCTTAACAGTTTATTTAAATGAACACATAGGTGCTCTGATTATTCTCTTCGAATGGCAAGGGGCCTTAAGATCAATGGCAAATGACAGTGTCGGGTTTTTTTAATGGAAATAATGAAATAGAAGACAGTATTTTAACAGTCTCAAGTAGCCAACGATAATCTGGCATTGGAGCAAGACTGCTTAACCATCTAGGGAAAAAAGCAGGTAACAAAACTCATCCTTAGTGGGATGGTGGCAACTGCAGCTGAAACAAAAGATTATCCAATTGATTAACCAATTTCAATCTCCTGAAGTCTTCAACATCTTCTTAAACAAAACTCCTCTTCACTTTTTAGTCACTACTTAGCAAAAACACCAATGGTCAAATGCAAGTATGGTTTATTGTTCCTGTTTTTAGTGGATCAACCGACACTCTTTAAAAAAAAAAAAAAGATTTATACAGTTTGAAGGGAAGCCAGAAGCATCCATAAGTAAAACCGGCATCCAATATGGAAGTTAAATTTAGCATGCTTGGTGTTCAGAGAGTCCATTTATATTGCAAAAGCTAGGTTAAACATAACATTTGTAACTTTTAAACACCTTTTTTGAGAAATGGGATGGGATTTTTCTATCACTGCTAATTTACTTAGAAATTATATGCTTTCCCAAGTTAAATCCACCCTTCTAAATATAGAGCATGCTCAAAACATTCAACCAGCTATCATATAATAAGACTTCTGGCCTAAATTTATTTTGTTAAATTTCTTTCTTCTAATCAGTTCTCCTTCAAAGCTAAGAAAAAAAAATACTTTTTCTATATATGTTAAAATTAGGGAAGAATGTATTCTTCAATCACAAACAAAATTAAAACAAAGGAAACTAAACAGTAAAATTTTCTGTCACATTATTCAAACACTGTTAATACTATTCTGCTACCTAAAGGATCAAGTTTAACTAATTTAGCTTTGTGTGCAATTTACAATCTCCTTTTTTTGGTTCTAGCCATTCAACAAATATTTTATTGAGCATTTACCATATGCCACTGTTCTACATACAAGGGAAACAATACATCAGTCTTAGTTCCTGAGCTCAATAAACATCCAGTCTAATAAAAGTGAATAACTGAAAAAGATAATTAAGATTAATCCTGATAGTCCTCATAATATTTATTAATTACTGGGGTGTTTTTCACTTACCTCCAAAAATTCTTTGCTACTTGTCCCACCAGGAGATGGAACTTAACTCCCCTCCTCTTGAGTAGTAACTCACTTCTAGGGAAAAATAGTAAATATTCAGTGGAGAAACCTGGCAGTCACCCCCTAAACTGAGCGGCCAAGGTTAGTATCACCAGTACTAAAACACGTTGAGATGATGTACCCCCTGATATGATGTGATGAGAAAGGCACTTCTTTTGTATTCTTCCCCAAATTCTACAACCTCAATCTAACCACGAGAAAGCATCAGACGAACCCAAACTGACAGACAGTGGACAAAAGACCTGATACTAGTACTTTTCAAAATGTCAAGGTCAGGAAAAACAAGGAAAAGGCACAGATTGCAGGAGACTAAAGAAACATGACAACTAAATGCAACATGGTATCTTGGATTGAACCTTGGAACAGAAAAAGAACATAAGTAGGAAAACTGGAGAAATCTAGATAAAATCTGTACTTTAGTTAATGGTCCCAATTCTTAGTTTTGACAACACCGTGGTTATGTAAGATGTTATGGTTATATAAGATGTTAACAGTAAGGGAAACCTGGTGAAGGGTATACAAGAACTGTCTGCAATTTCTGTAAATCTAAAATTATTTCAAATTAAGAGAACAGAATAATCCACTAACAAGACAGATCTTGGTCTGGGTAGAAAACAAGTGGTTTAGCACAGCTGGCATATTAGGGGGAAAATTGAGGGTAATGTCGAAGGACATGTCAGAGAGAGAAGCAGGAACCACACATCTTCAAGATCTAGTGCAAATTCCACTAGTTCCAACCTAGTGCTCAAGTGACTTCCTCTTCTGAAATCATTTCCTATACAAGCCATTTGTATATAACCAAGTATTGCCTGGGAATAGTACAGTACTTACTTCATAAAATAGCCATGGGGATTATATTTAATGCATACCAAATGCTCAACACAATTTTTGGCACTTGATAAGTGCTCAATAAATGTTAGCCATTACAACTGAGGTTGTAATGTTATCATTACCAATAATAATGATGATGGTGATGATGATGACAACATTCAAAGATTACTGCCTCCCCATGGCTAACTTTCAAGATTTTTAGTGATTTTTCCCAGTTAAAAAGAGAAAAAAGACAATTTCTTCCTACTAATAGCTAGGAAAAATACCTATTTTACTAATAATAGTAAAATCTTGATGTACAATTGTTTTTTTCCCCATACAAAGAAGAGTAATAAGGTTAGTCAACAAATATGAAGAGATACTTGGAGTCAATAATCAAACAAAAGTTTAAGAACTGCAGAAAACGGAAATCAAAGGAATGTCCCTAAAATTTCAATACAGGCAGCTTCCATATCCCCCGTGTTCCACACCTGTGGATTCGATCAACTACAAATTGACAGTATTCAGGGAAGGGGGAAAAAATTCCAGAAGGTTCCAAAATAAGAATATATAAGATAAAAAACTTGAGCATCCGTGGATTTTGGTATTCACTGTGGAGGCCCTAGCACCAATCCCCTGTGGATACCAAGGGATGGCTGTACATCCTTTCTTATTTTCTTAACTGGAAAACTCAAAATTTGTAGTTTAAAAGCTGAAATGTTTCAAACATCCCAAAGAAAACACAAGCTATTTAAGGCTGGTTTTTAATTATTTCAAGTCTTTTTTCTTCACCTCTCAAACAATTTCATAGACTGTATAACACCGTGTAGCTCTCACAGTGGTAGTATATGCTATGTCAGTGGACAAAGTTGTATTCACACCAAATGTAAAAGTTTGGCGAGTTCCTTTGTACCAAAGGCATTTTGCAGTGGATACAAACTATTGCCAATAACACTGTGTAGGATCACACATGGGAAATGATAATTTCTGCATCAAATATTCCTGATATTGAAGTGCTGATGAGCTACAATGAATGTTCCCCAACATCTAATTCATATTCTGTCAGAGATAGATCCCAACTGGCCTGAATGATTTTAGATACCCAATAGTATGTCTAAGATGGTATAGCATAAAAGTAAAAAAAAAAGTTCATCTAAACTGTGAAAAGCTACATATTAAGGCACATAATACATAACTCTGCCCATGTTGTTTAGCTATTAAACTATTAGGAATAGACAGTATAAGGAGAAAAGTTGTTTCTTCCAAGAGAGAAACTCTAATTTTTCAGCCAAAACATCAATGTCCTAAGGTTTCCGTAAATTATAAAGACTTCCAAGACAGAGTGATGATTCAAAAAGGATATCAGACACCACCTTACCCATGTGACCAAAGTTAGCATCACTAGTGATGTCATGTGGATAACATTCTACCCTCCAACAGGATGTAATAAGAAGAGCACTCACTGTTGTGGGTTTACCCTTCAAAACTCCAGTCTAATCATGAAAAAATATCTGACAAACTCAAACTGAGGGACATTCTACAAAACACTTAATCGGTACTCCTCAAAATTACCCATATCATGAAAAACAAGGAAAGACTGAGAAATGGCCACAGACCAGAGGGGACTAGGGGGACACAACAACTAAAAGCAATGTGATGTGGTATCCTGGACTGGATCCCAGAAAAGCAAAGGACATTAATGGAAAAACTGGTGAAATCTGGATAAAGTCTGGAGTTTAGTTAACAGTAATGTGCCAAAGTTGGTTTCTTAGTTACACTTATGTACCACAGGAATGTAAGATGATAACATTAGAGGAAACCCGGCTGAGGGCTATAGGAAAACTCTGAACTATCTTTGCAACTTTTCAGTACACCCCAAATTTTTCCAAAATAAAAAAGTTAATAAAAAATAAAAACTTCAGACAAATTTGTTTATAAAAGTTATCTAGTAGCCACAGATAAACTTTCTTGGAATAAACACTATCACCAATGCATTCAATCACCAAGCTGAGTTTTCATGAATATTTCAAATACACGACCAAGAAGAAAAATAAGTCTTAGATTAAATCACAGAATTATAAAGAACATGATAGTCATTAACTCAACCATTTAACTTAAAACCCTTCAGTTCAGTAGCCTCTTGCTGCTTACTAAACAAAACCTAAATTCCTATAAGGCTCTGAATGACACAGCCCCTTATTTCTAATTCAGAAGGATTTATTCAGACGGCCTAGCTTTCTAAAAGTTGCTAAACAATGGCAAGCTCATTCCCACCTCAAGGAGGGCCTTCACACTTCGTTTTCCTCTACTCCTGGCTCTCACACACCTGAATACACCTCAGTATCAGGGACTCTGAAGGGACCCGTTAAAGGTGGGGCACCACCCACTAAATCATCTGTTTATTTCTTCCACACTACTTAACACAATTTGTAATTATTTTATCTGGTTAACTGTCTTATGTCTCCCTCCTCAACGTGTTCATTATGTTATCCCTCAAAATCTGCCAAAGTTCCTGTGGCAGCTGGCACTCAGTAAACATCTTTTAAATGAATGAATGAATCCACCAACTTGTAAAAACTATTCTCAAGACAGGACACAACTGTCTAAAGAATTCCATCCCATGAATGGACAGTTCTGTTGGAAGAGTGAAGTAAATCTACTTTACTCTTTATTTCTATTTTTAGAAGGTCTTAGTTCTGCCCTTTGGAGCTTTATAATAAAGATCAATCCTCTCTCCTTAAGACAGCCCTAAAAATATCAATCCACATCTATACCATATTGACTATTCCAAACAATGCATGTACTTTTCAAAATGGCCCCGAAAGCTCCCTTAATTGAAAAATCTTAAATATTTAATATTTTAGTAAAGCTCGTATTGCCCTGCCGGTTATCAACAGCTTACATTTACTGTACCCACCTGCTCTGTCATACATACCACTATCACAGAATGGGTGCTGTTTACAAATTATTCAAGAGGAAAAGGGATGACAAACAGGATTTAATTCTCCTAGAATATGTCAGATATTAAAGCTATTTGATACATGAAGTCAATCCCTCAAAATATGTGTATAACCTTGAGCTCAACCTTTTACAATTTCTTCCGTCTCTCTAGTATTCACCTTTTCATTCTTAATGCTACTGCTCACATTTCATTCAAACCTTCATTATCCATCTGTTTTTACTGCCTCTAGACAAAAAAAATATTGATTTTATACCCTTACACCTCTGCTGGGGAACCCAGAATGACACACAACTGTTTCAAGTCTAAGCCTCTTTTTCAAGCATTCTGTCTTCCATAATCTGACCCCATCTATCATAATTTCAGACCATTTCCCCAAACTAAGTCTTTGCTCTAAGTGACAGACCTCACTTTCCTATGTTTGTATCACATGCTTGTTCCTAAATCTATGCCTCTTCATTTTGTATGAGTTCACCTTTCCTCAATGAGTCACAAACCTCTAAAACTTAAAAGTACTACCCTACTTTCAAAAAACAGAAAGTTACACACTCTTGGTAAGCAATCTTTCCAATGCTCAAATCTCTTCCTATTTTTAACGCTCTTCTCCTTTGTCTTATCAGGGAAAACAAAAAGGCTGTTGATTGTCACTTCCATACGTCTTTCAGTACCAAGGGCAAATCAGTTATATTAAAAGAAGTCCATTACATTTTTAAGTGCCCTTCACCAGGCTTAAAAGTTACACTGGGACATGGAAACTTCAAGCCAAACTACAATAATTGTAAGAGTACTCAAAAATCAAGACCGGGGGGGGGGGGGGGGGGTGGGGATCAAGACAGTGAAAATTAATCAGCACATCAATAAATGTACAAAGCATTTTACATGTAAATTTTCAAGACAGCACTTTTAATAATGATTATTATTACTATCATGCTAAGGACAACAATATCTTAAGTTATTAAATCTTCCCTGTCCTCCATTTACTAGTCCAAATGAATATTTATTTTCCTAAGCCGAAACATTTGCTTAACTACACAACAAAGATACTATTAAATACCTGTGAAAGACTATTTCTAAAATTAGTGGAAGGAAAGTCTGTTGATTTTGATGACTAAAAATTTCATTGATCTATATTAATAAGCTAGCTAAAGTTTAAAATTTCAAGTTCAAAGACAAAGCAAGACAATTTATCAAACAAATTAAATTCTGTGATTAGTATAATTCATTCATTATGGGCGAAGTAGTTAAAAATCTTTCCATAAATTCTCAAAGATGCTCATCAAAACCATTTAATACCAGCTGAAGGGAAACCGATAGCAGTTAGTTACTACATTCTCAAGACATGAAATATATATTTAAATGGATGTATTTATATCAAACAATAATTAATTGAATTACACCAAACAGCATTATAGTGCTCCACTACCACAGGATAAACAAAAGTGTAATTATGATCCAAGCAAAAAACTAAAGAGAAGCAAGGTCGGATGAACTTGATACTCAACTGCTGCACTTTCAAGCTTTTAATTTTGTTTAAAAGGTTTTCTCGTTCTAAGGTTCGCTTAGCTGTTGAACTTGCACCTCCCCAGAATCTCAGCTTGGCCAGAGCCTTTCTTTTAAAAAAATCTCTTTGCAGTGAAAGAAATTATGGTCTAAATCACAAAGATGACAAGAAACCTTAGCAATTTAAATAGACAAGCCTTGAAATAATATTGTGATCAAAGTATCAAGCAGCCTAATAAAACCCAGGTGGCTCAAGCTTATCATATACGGTACTCATTACCACAATTGCACTATTTAATCTACTTCCTGGTGTCAACAAAAACTTTCTGTTATTAATTCCCTCCAGTTATGGATCTGCTTAAGTTACTGCAGTTTTCTGATAAGACATCTCTTTGTCCAAAAAAATTTTTAAAGAGGGAGCAAGTCTCATTTTAAATGTTTTAGAACTAGAGCCATGGTCGGTAAAACCACAGAAACCACAGTGGCTTTGTATTATTAGTCATCTATATAAGGTTATGTTAATTCCTAAGGAGGTACCAGATGACTCACGATTAACAGTTTCATAAGAGCTCATATGTTTACATCAAAAAGGTAACCATATGCACACACAAAGAACTGTTTTACAAGTTATAAGCCTCAAAGCCAAATAAGAGATTTACTCACTGACAAAGGTATACAGGATAGATTCTGCCAGTCAACTCCTCTTACCCATACACAACTTCTCCATCATTCATATGGTTGGTCCCCTGTTGGTTACAACTTGTAAGATTTTGAAGCAATTTTCCCATCTATAGGTCTTACTGACCCTTTTTAAAGTACTTAATTGTTTCTCAGGAAACTTGTTTTATGGCATAATTTGTTTCCAAAAAGATTCCATTTAGGCAACATAAAAATGCTAGCTAGCATTATTAAATCTACCTCAACAATGGTGTCAAACACTGAAGCAGCAAAAAGATTTTATATTAAAAAAATAACAGAGAAAAATAATAAGAGGCTGGCATGATCATGGTTACCATCCCTGGATTTTCTAGTTGGTCTCAAGCATAGGTACCACAACATCCAAAAGGGGAAGTCGAGAGCTGAATGTATCGCAAGCCTCCAGTTTACAGACAGCTGGGTGTACTGGTGACAAAAGAAAATCACTCACTGCTTCGTGCTTCATGAGTGGCACCCAGTGTTCACACAGATTCCTTACAACTTACTAACTGATCCATTTCCTTTCCATGTTCTCTTCTCTCTCACTCTGCTTGCGCAGATGGCAGTCACAGCAGATTGGAAGCATTGCACAACATATCACTTAAGCATACTGTGTACTCAGTAAAGAAGGAAATTCACATGACAAGCTTTATCAGTATTGTCTGTTTAAGTCATCTGCAAAGCAATGTATTCTAGAAAGTCTTCCTGTGTCATCAGTCAGAGGCTGATCTCCTAAGTCAAATTAAACCACCTATTCAACCTATTGTTTATAACTGCATTCAACAGCATTTAATAAGAATGTGTTTTTCCTCCCTTAACCCACCCAGACCAATTTATACTTTCAATTAGCTTCTCCATTCTTTCAGCATTGAAATGATCTTAGAGTGCCGGAGGTGACTGTATATATTCAACTACCACTAATTTTCTGTTGACCTAAAGGTTAGAATTGCCCTTCATTTTAATTTAATACCTAGTACACAGGCAGAAACTTAAGAAACTTTCTGAATCTAGTGTTAAATTCAACAAACATTTGTTTCCAGCTGTGCTGAGAGTAAATGATAACACCAAGAAGTCACTTTTAAGTAAATACATCATGCCTACAAGTCACAATTGCATGCATCTATATCACTCACAGTGCTTTCAACAAAATACTGGCATTACTGACAACCCTCCTAAATTGTGTGAATTACGTATTAGATGGGCACGTTGGAATTTCTAGTTCTGGATTAGCCACTCACTTTAAACTTGGGCCTCTTTGGGCTTCAGTTTCCCACGCGCAAAAAGAATCACAAAAGTTCCTACTGTGATCCACTCTGCAAATGTGAAAATTGAGGCTAGAGACAAATGATTACAATCAGTAATAAACCAGAACTTTACCACAACTCAGTCTAAATTCCCTTCCTTTTATGCCTTTCAGAAAGTTTGCAAGAGCTGTATAAAAATGATTTAAAATTTTTTCTCAACTAACAGCTATGATGGTAAATGTGTACACACACCATTTCCATATATATGGAATTGGCTACTACTTATTTTTTATCAGGCTGCCCATAGGATGAGGAGACAAAAACGAAATACAAATCTGGCTTATAGCAAAACATCATTCTCACGGTTAATCATGTCAAACATCTCCTAAAGGAGCAGGGAAGTAACCCAGACATGCTTACCGTGATTTTAACATTTCACAATATGTAACGTTTCACAGTATGTCTATACCATCCCATTCCTCATTCATTCACCAGAGAAAATGGCTAATACCCATAAAGGTGTTATATCACCACTCTTCATACAACCCTTCACTCTCCTCCAGTAATGACTCTTTTTAATGTTTTGCTTTATCTGTGTTTTCAAGGTAGGAGTGGTGATAAGAGTGTTATGAGGAGGAAAAGAAGAAATGAAGAAATAATTCACCTCACCAAAAAAGTCTTGCTAATAGACTTTTAAAACTGAGTACATTTGATTATAGATTAAATTACTGACAAAGAAATTTTCATCTAAAATTTTGGGAGTCCCTACCAAGTGACATCAAAAATAAAAATAAAATATTCCTAATATGAAAATGAAAAACATGATGAGTTTACAAATCTTTAGGAACCAAATTAAGTTACAAAATAATGGAATCACTCTGAATCCCAAACTTGGAGATGTGTAGGCTTGCAGACACATCTTTATAAACCCAAGTCATTCTCCAACTACACAAAAGTTTTTCTAGACACTTGCACCTGAACAGCAACATAATCTTCACTTTATACCATAACCTGGTTTCACTAACGTAATGTGCTAACCAATCTCCCCATGCTTCAAGTCAAACACATTGCTTAGAACAGCTAAGTTCTTCAACGAACACTTCAGGAAACATCCTTAGCAGATACAGGCACGAAATGGCCAGTGGAAATGCCTGGCACATAGTTCCCACTGAAATACTGACTTGATGAATGAGTAACAATGGAATAAAGAAAGAAAAGAAAAGGAGAAGGTAAAGTGAGAACAGAGGAGCCTGGAAGCTACAGTAGCGTGAGGACAACTGTTATTTGTGGAGTGACTGCTGCCTTTGCTGCCTGCTGGGGTCGCTGACACATGCCCCAAATCCAAAGTTCCCTAACTAGGACGCTGCTGCCTGACTCTTCTGACCACTGCTGCTTGTGGGACTAGTAGCCTGCCACCAAAAACCATGTCCACAAGGTCCTCACCTTTCCAATTCTACAAAACAGCAACAAGACAGATACATTTCTGCAAAGACCACTGGAGTAATTTTGTGATCCTCTCACTGATCAAGGAGGGAAGAAAGGCTGTCTGTATATTAAAATGTCTGTAGTTACATATTAGAGAAAACAAAGGGTGAAGATGTATGGGGTGAAGAAGGGGGGAGATGTAGGGCTGCATTATAAACCTATGCCATCATATTGTTACTTAAGTCAAAATAAATATTGTCTTTGTTCTCAAATGTATCAGAAAGCACCAAAAATGTACTGAGTAAAAATTACCAATTTTAAAAAAGGGCAGCAAATAATCCTCATGTTGAAAAGGGATAAAGGTATGAAAACACCAGTCTGAAACTGATAATAGGTAAGCCTTGAAGAGTAACCTCAAACAGATAAAAGTTTCAAGAGCTATGAAAATTTCACCTAGAGAGATGAAAACAAAACAAACAGAACACTTCACTGGCATGACTAAGATATCACTCTATATTAAAAGGCAGTTTGCAAAACTCAGTATTAGCACCAAAACGTCAAATCTAACTATAAGTAATCTATCAATCTATAAAACTTGCAGATCAGGTAATGTATTTAATTGGGGGGGGGGGTGAAGCCAGGTAGCACTTCTCCAGGGCAAGACAGGAAGCTTGAACTGTGATGGGTAGGACAATTTTTGGAAAAACAGAAATAGCAAAGGTCTTTGATTACACACTGTAGCTGTGGCTTTTTGACATTTTAATTAGTGCCAAAACAGCTCATTTCTAATGGTTATTACCTTAAAGTTTAGTAATAAATTCAAATATCTATACCTAATGTCGTTGTGGTTCAAAAGTAAGGCAATTTTTATTTAATTAAAATTTAAACCACTGGGAATAGTAATTTAAGGATTACATTTTTAGACCTGGGAAACTTAGGAATTTTAAATACTATTTAAGTATTGTATCCACCTGTAATTTTCAAATCTTAAAGTATTACTTTAAGTCTGGACAAAATTTGAACAGGTTTTACTTGGCTTCTTTCCAAACCATAGCACTTACGCTTTAGGGACTGAGGGAGGGTACAGTGTAAAGCACTTTAATTTCTTAAAGCAGAAAAATCTTTTACCTTGACCACATTTTCAATAGTATATCCTTCTATGCACAGGAGTTTCTCATTTAAAAGGGGGGAAAAACCCTAAATTTTAAAACATGCAATAAAAGCAAAAATATTTTTCAAGCTTTTAAAATGAAGTCAGACTTTGCTCCTACTCTTGTATTTAAAATCTTGAGACGCCCAAACCGAGAGAACAAAAAAGGCATTAAAAATAATCAGGACTGATGCTTTATATTTGGATTCTACTTCTCATATTCTAATCACCCTAATAAGCCAAAAACTAAACATATGAAGTAAGGTTAAGGTTTTTAAGTTAGTTTCAAATCACAAACTATAGCTTTGTGAGTGAGCAAAATAATTTAAGTAAGCAATAATCTAAAGTTCATTACCCTGAATATTCAGTGATAAATCACTCAATGTGAATGGTTTAACGTTTTCAAAATACTACCATGAATAACAACAAAGACATCAGTACCCTGGAGAACTGTGCCATAATTCAGTGTACAAATTCTCTCTAGTTACCTGACTATACAATGTTTCATTTAAAATGAAATATATATGAAACAGGTTATTAAATATTTAAAATTTATTAAGTATCCTATTTAAATATTTATTAAATATTTTAAATAGAGCTAACTGCAGCATGGGTCCTGAGTTTCCATAAACAAGGCACTCAATTATTATTGTCAAGCATCTTTTTATGTATCAAAAGAGCCTAGATGTCAAAAACAACTTCTCCACCTAATACAAAATCAGCAACAAAATCTGAAAAATATTATCAAGGAACATAATTAGCTCTGAACAATAAAGATGCCAAAATGAATATATATTAAATTCTAGAGATGCTTGTGTTATTTATGAGGGCCCAGAAATGTGAATAATTGGAACAAACTCACAAGACATAACTTCCTTAAAAATTACTTAAAATGCAACTAATAACCACCTACAAAATCAAACTTTACCTCCCCTGTGAAGTCATCCTCCAAAAGGAATTAGTAGCTCATATCTGAGTGTTGCCATCATTTTTCCCCTTCCTCACACTAGACTTAGATTAATTCTGTTTCACAATTCTTTATTTACACACTTGTCGCTCCCACTTAAAATCTTTCAAAGCAGTAACTAGGATTTTATATCTGTATCTTTTTCACCACCCACTCAGTGCAATTTTTTTTCACCACCTACTCAATGCAATTTGCTGGATAAAAGCTGAAAAGGAATTTTTTTTCTGATATCTGAAACATTATCATACCTCCACTTGATGATCTGAGATCACAAAGTAAACATGCTCCTACTTCTCCAGTAAGTTTCAAAACACACTTCAAAACTATCTATATATAATATTTCCAATATTTCCACCAAGAAAAGCTCTTTGGGGGGGGGAAAAAGCAATAAAACAGTATTTTTTAAAAAACGAAATCTGTCGAACAGACCACAGTGATCAATGACTGTTCATACAGATGGAAGATAATACAAAATAGTAAGTAAACATCATGTCTTTTTACAAAATGTCCCCATCTGTCTGAAAAAACATGAAAAGCTTTCTCCATTCTGACTCAACCCTTCCCTGAACTCCAAAGCAATACAAAGCCGAAAGAGTGATCATCAGCTAGGGTTAAAGCAGTTTTGCACTCAGTGTGGGCTGCAAGCAAACTAAGGAGAAAGGCGGCGAGACTTCAGGAAGCAAGTAATTAAGCAGAGACTTTCTCCAGTGTAAAATATAGCTTACCTATGTAGAAAGTATTGCAAGTAATATAACTATACAAACCCACTCTCTCCGAACCCAGTGATAGAAAAATAACACCTATGCCATGAAAAATTGCTGTGATTACGTTTTATTTTAATTACATTTTTGCCAATTCTTATTTTAGCCTCTGAAGAGTCTGTTTAAGACAATACTACTTACTGCTCTTCTGTTGGCAGCTTAATGATAAATGATAGCATATAACGCAGTCTTTAGTAGTGTTTCCTGGTCTAACACTAAACTTGAGTTTAAGAAAATAATTTTCTAGTACCTGAAAATAAACAGAAAGGTTAAGAGCTATGTGCGTGTACATATCACTTCACTGTGTGGAATTACTTCAGTAATTACACATGCTGCACACGTCAATATTGTCTCAGTTAGGCATCACTTCATTCCCCTAACTGCATTTTAATAGCACAATACAGTCTTCATGCTTCATTTCTGAAAGAAACTTATTTGAAGGCCAAGGATCATCCTTTGTGACTGACTTAAAAAGAGCAAAATAAAAAAAATTGTCTATTCCAAATATGAAAATTATGGATTTGGCTCTGATGCAGAATAAAGTAAGCTTCTTGTGTCACCTGCAATATTATATTGATTTAGTCTGCTGAAAAACAAGACAGTGAGTTATTGGATCTGTGTTTAATTCACTGCAATTTATAACATATTTAAGGAATTCAGTTGTATAAAACAGTATCTGAATCTTATCAGATGAAAATATTTTTCCCTTTTAGCAAGCCTCGGGTTGCATGTCTAAGAAAACAAATGAGGCTCCAGTTCTCCTAAGCTTGATAATAGTGCCCCCTAATGGGAATTTTAATATGAGTTTTTCTACTTAGTTTTTAAAAAATCATATATTCTCTAATATGAGCATATTCTCTCTCTAGAAAGTAAATTCTGTAACATAAAAGTTTATCGAGATTTAAACCACTCAAAGGAGAAGTTATCACATATGCAAAAAAAAATGTGAATTCATGGAGAGAACTAGAGAAACTTCATGCCACAACTGTTTCTTGTTTTCTGTATCAGCTTATTGTAACATCATCCATGGTAGCACTACCCAGAAAGTTAATCTCATAAGGAAATTATCCTTCAGTTATGTTCCCAATGTTCAGTATATAAGCAATTAATACATGCTTGACGAAAAACATTAGTGAGTCAGATAAAAACAAGTTCAGAAGTGAATTATTCGGTGTCACACAGATCCTAAGTATAGAGCTGAAATTTCCAGCCGGGTTTTCAGGCCTCATACCACTGCCTTTCCACAACACCTGGTCACAAGTCTACAACCATTAATTGAAAGCCTTTCTTCCCTGTTATCCACAGACAGTTCCCACATATATCAATAATATGTGGGATTTTTTTGAAAAGAAAAATGCATTAAAATGAAAGTAAATACCATTCTGACACTTTCCAGGTGCACCAGAGAAACAAACACCTGATAATACCAGCATTTTCATTACAGTGCCCATAATACATTCTGGATGAGAGTCAATGTCAAGGGCAACATCTAGAAGAAATAAGTAACAAACAAAAAGCCATCAATTTATGATGAAAGAAGGAACTACCTTTAACTTTTGAGAGCAGGAAAATAACAAGAAAAAATTATATATAAAAAAGAAGTGGTCAAACTTTCTTAAAGAACCAGACGGTAAAAAAAAAAAAAAATTCAGGCTCGGTGCCCATACGGTCTCTGTCACAACTACTCAACTAAGCCACTGTAGCAGGAACACAGCCACAGAAAATACATAAGTGAATGGGCATGACAGTGTTTCAATAAAACTTTATATGCAAAAGCAGGCCCACAGATCATAATTTGCCAGGCCCTAATTTAAAACATCTCTCTTTTGGACCACAGATTAGAAATCTCAACTTTACACGAGGCACAAAAACACACAAACCAAAAAAGCCCAACCTAACACAACTCGAAATACATAATCACTAAAGTTATTAAATGTGTGATGATTTTTACTTCCATAGGGTGAAAAGCAGAGGAAAAGATCCTTCCCTGAATAAATATTAATTTTAGCCAGCATATAATACCAGAATAGCAGTAAGCAAAACAAAAGGCCTTTACTTTAGCATGATTTAAAATAATCAACATGCAGGACTACAATGGGAAAATTTAGCTTTTATCAAGGTTTGATAAACATCTAATGGTGACTGCATACCAATGCCCATTAAGATAAATAAATGGGGACTTCCCTGGCGGTCCAGAGGTTAAGACTTCGGCTTCCAATACAGTGGGTGCAAGTTCAATCCCTGGTCGCGGAGCTAAGATCCCACATGCCTCTCCACCAAAAAACCGAAACGTAAAACAGAAGCAATATTGTAACAAATTCAATAAAGACTTTAAAAAATGGTTCACATCGAAAAAACTTAAATAAATGGATTAAGTGAGAGAACCTAAAATTTAAGACTACTACAGGAGGCTATGAAGAAATACAGAGCATTGACTTAAATTATTCACATATATAAGAAAAATGGCAAAACCTACTAGCTTCCAAAGGCAAACCAAGAAAATCTAATTCAAATTCAGTTGTTTTTCCCAAAAACAAATTTAAGATATAGAATAATGATGCTCTGCACACAACACCCTTTAATCACTGGCTTCTACTTCATTAAATTTCTAAAATCAACACCATTTTAGTGGGAAAAATCATGGGATTTGGGACCAGGGACCCAAAGATCTCAACCCCTATTCTACCAACTGCCAGTTAAATGATTTTGGACAAGTTGGCCTCAGTTTCCTAATCTGGAAAATGGGACTGATAAAACCTTCAACTATGTAGAGTAAATGATTATAGGAAATGTACATATAATACACAGCAAACAATGCCCTGTAATTTTTTTATTATTATTTAACATTAAATTGAAGTCTGTCCTAATCTCAGTGTTATTAAAGCATTTTTTAATGAGCTTCTTAAAGCACATGTTAATGAAAAGCTACAAAGGCCAATTATCTCAAGTCCATAAAAGAAGCCAGCTTCCATAGAGAACAGTATGGAGGTTCCTTAAAAAACTAAAAATAGAATCACCATATGACCCAGCAATCCCACTACTGGGCATATACCCAAAGAAAACCATAATTCAAAAAGACACATGCACCCCAATGTTCACTGCAGCACTATTTACAATAGCCAGGTCATGGAAGCAACCTAAATGTCCATCGACAGACGAATGGATAAAGAAGATGTGGTACATATACACAATGGAATATTACTCAGCCATAAAAAGGAACGAAACTGGGTCATTTGTAGAGACGTGGATGGATCTAGAGACTGTCACACAGAGTGAACTAAGTCAGAAAGAGAAAAACAAGTATCGTATATTAACGCATATATGTGGAACCTAGAAAAATGGTAGATGAACTGGTTTGCAGGGCAGAAATTGAGACACAGATGTGGTGAACAAACAAATGGACACCAAGGGGGGGAAAGCAGCGGGGGGTGGGGGTGGGGGTGGGATGAACTGGGAGATTGGGATTGACATGTATACACTGATGTGTATAAAATGGATGACTAATAAAAAAAAATTTTTTTTAAAAAAGCAGGAAAAAAAAATTAGCTTCCAATGTTCAAGATCTAAAATTAGTCTGACATTTTGCTTTGTTTATCTACCGTATTTGCACTGAACAGCTATTTCTTGCTAATATTCTAAATTGAGAATTTTATAAAACAAAATTAATTAGCCGAGAAAGCCACGTGACAATGTAAACTGTTCAGGAATGGATTCTGCTCCCAACTGTGCCACTAACAAGGAAACTGAGTAAGTCATTTCAAATGAACCTCTCAGGCTCCTAACTTGTAAATCAAAGAAATTGTGCTAACAATCCCTGGTCTTCTCCCTTGTCTTCCAGATCTAAATTAGTTATTACTGAATTATAATTAAGTATCTCCAGAGAGGCTGGTGAATATGGGAATAGAGATAACTTAATACTGCCAAAATGGACTAAAGAGAAATCCCAACCATAATCCTATGTGAGTATTACACACATTTAATATTAATATTACAGTAGTTCAAATGAAACAAGGAGATCCTGACTGGTTTAAAATAAAACAAAATAAAATGCATATTGCACGGAAGTTTTTAAATAATGCTAGTACTTAAGTGCCTAGAATAAAACAGCCTTGGTTAGTTTCTAGAAGTATTATCTTAATGAAAAAAAGATGTGTAGACCAAACTGCAATATCAAGGTTATTATATTAACCTCAGTAAGAATATACTTCGTGTTATTAAATGTTCAAGGTACTATGAGGATGTGAAGTCAAATGAGATAACATTTTATCAAAGTTAAAGTTGATCAAGTAAATGTTATATAGAAAATGAATGATAAAAAGAAATTTAAAAGACAATCTCATTTACAATAGCACCAAAAAGAATGAAATACTTAGGAACAAACTCAACCAATGCGGCACAACACTTGTATACTGAAAACTACAAAACACTGCTGAAAGAAAGTAAAGACGACACAAATAAATGGAAAGACATTCAGCCTGTATTCATGGACTAGAAGATTTAATGTTGTTAAAATGTCCATACTACCCAGTGTGATCTACAGATTCAATGAAATCCCTATCAAAATCCCAATGGCATTTTTTTTTTTGGCAGAAATAGGAAAAAAACATCTAAAATTCATACGGAATCCCAAAGGACCCTAAATAGCCAAAATAATCTAGAGAAAGAAAAACAAAGCTGGAGACCTCACACTTCTTGATTCCAAAACATATTACAAAGCAACAATAATCAAAGGAGTATGGCACTGGCATAAAATTCCTAGAAGAAAATACAGGGAAGAACCTTCATAACACTGGTCTTGGCAATGGTTTCCTGGATGTTACACCAAAAGCAAAGGCAACAAAACCAAAAATAGATAAGTCAAATTATATTAAAGCTTCTGTGCAACAAAGGAAACAAAAGAGTGAAAGGAACAAAACATCTACAAACCATATATACGAGAGTTAATATCCAAAATATATAAAGAACTCCTTCAACTGAGCAACAACAACAACAAAAAATCCTAAAGAATTAACAAAGGACTTGAATAGATATTTCTCCTTCTAAAGAAAACATAAAAATGGCCAACAAGCATATGAAGAGATGCTCAACATCACTAATATCAAGGAAATGTAAATCAAAACCATAATGAAAGATCACCTCACACCTGTCAGAATGGCTATCATCAATAAGACAACAAATAACAAGTGTTGGCAAGAAGATCAAGAAAAGGGACCCCTCACGCACTGTTGGTGGGAATGTCAACTGGTGTAGTCACTGTGGAAAACACTATGAAAGTTCTACAAAAAAAATTACACACAGAATTATCACACTTCTGACAAGATTATATATCCAAGAGAACTGAAAATAAGATCTTGAAGAGACATTTGCAGCATTATTCACAGTAGCCAAGAGGTAAAAAACAATCTAAATATCCATCAATGAATGAATGGAAAAAGAAAGTATAGTATATACATACAAGGGAATATTATTCAGCCTTAAAAATGAAGGAAATCCTGCTGTATGCTATAACATGAATGAGCTTTAAGGACCTTAAGCTAAGTGAAATAAGCCCGTCACAAAAAGACAAATACTGCACAATTCCACTTATAAGTGGTATCTAAAGCAGTCAACCTCTTAGAAACAGAAAGTAGAACGGTGGCTGCCACGGGTTTGGGGAGGGCAAAAAGGGGAGGAGTTGGTCAATGGATATGGAGTTTCAGTTTTTGCAAAATGGAAGTTCTAGAGACCTGCTCCACAACAAGTGGCATAAAGCTAACACTATTGTACACTTAAAAATAATTAAGCTGATAAATGTTATTTGTCTTAACTGCCATTAAAAAAAAAGGTATCCGGCTTCCCTGGTGGCGCAGTGGTTGGGAGTCCACCTGCCGATGCAGGGTATGCGGGTTCGTGCCCCGGTCCGGGAGGATCCCACATGCTGCGGAGCGGCTGGGCCCGTGGGCCATGGCCGCTGGGCCTGCACGTCCAGAGCCTGTGCTCCACAACGGGAGAGGCCACAACAGTGAGAGGCCCATGTACCGCAAAAAAAAAAAAAAAAAAAAGGTATGTACAAAATGAGTTCTGAGAGTTCAGACAAGTGAGAAATTATTTTCAACTAGATTTTTTTTTTTAATCCTTTAGGATGCTGACCTTAGCCTTTGGTATGAGCTTTTAACTACTATTAGCCTTTGCTAACAAAGCAACTATACCTGTAGCACAAAAATAAAATGCTCCTGAAATACTTAAGGAGTGTCGTCTTTCTGAAGTAGATAGCTCAACTCATCTTTTCTTAAACAGTAAGCCAAATACTATAGTAGGAAATGGGTGTTGGACACAATAGCAATCCCTGTCCTTCACAATGTATTTGGCAAGCTGATTTCATAATGGGAAAGTTAACTTCAGCACAGCTCCTATCCAAATTATGAGAATCACAAATTCCAAATAAGTAAAGGCCAGACTAATGAAGTGTTTTATAATAAATCTTCATTTCAGAGAATTTGTATAATTTTTTTTTCAAGAAACTCAGAACTAGGCTACCCTGATAGACTCCCAATAACAGAACATCAAAGGTTATGGTGAACATTGGATTAATAACCATTTGTGTGCACTGCAAAGACACAGTAAGACGAGTACCCTTACCTTCATCAAAGTCAGCATCATCTTCCGTGTGCTGGGGGAAAGGAAAGCAATTGGTAATTTCAAGCCGATCTTCGACAACAAGGCCCAAAAGCACTCCTTGAACGACTTCAGTTCCCTGTCCTTCTTCTTGGTAATGTTTGATAATCTTTAATACCACCTAAAAGAAAACAAACAGAAAGAAGCTTAAATACCATCTTACAGTTTACACTTCCTTTATTTCAAAGAAAAAATAAAACTTGCCTAACCAGGGCTTCCCTGATGGCACAGTGGTTGAGAGTCTGCCTGCCGATGCAGGGGACACAGGTTCATGCCCTGGTCCAGTAAGATCCCACATGCCGCGGAGCGGCTGGGCCCGTGAGCCATGGCCACTGAGCCTGCGCGTCCGGAGCCTGTGCTCCGCAACGGGAGAGGCCACAACAGTGAGAGGCCCGCGTACCGCAAAAAAAAAAGAAAAAAAAAAAAAGTGTCCATGTATAGCACTCACAACCTTCAAGTCAAGGGTCCCTAAAGGTCTGGCATCCAAGAGTTCCTTCACTCAAAACAAACATCACCTCAACCTGAGATCATTATAAAGTGATCCTGTTAACCTTTGTTAATAGTAAGATAATTTCTTGCCACAGATGATAAAAGTATCAATAAAACACAGAGATAAAGACCTCAATTATCTGAATACCTAAAAGCAGAACCCTCTGACAAATTCTCAACACCTCAAGATGGTTCCTGAACAGAGCATCTAATTAATCAGAGGAAGCAACAATGGGAACATGTATCTAAGAAGAATCTGCTTGGTAACAGAGAACAGAGAGAACCCAGTCTCTAGCACTACCTAATTTTTCTCAACCAGAAGGATATACCAAATAATCTCTAATGGATTAGTCAGCTCTTACTCTCTCCTTTAATATTTCCATAAAGATAAAGAGGTAACATGATTGAACAGGTAATTAATTTAAAGGTTCACAGTAACAGTAATGATTAATAATAATTCCTACAACATGAGATTGGTAATATATTAATGGGCTTTGAATAGTGCTTGGCACATAGTATTTATTAATAGTAGTCTATTATTCAGTACAAGTCCATGGCCTGAAGACGAAAGGGCAATACAGTCTACAATATAATGGAAAGTCCTCAGAGGGAAAAAATAAGTCTAACAACAAAATGATAATTAGTATCTTACTGATTAGCATTTAATTTAAAACAAGTATATTACTGACAGAAATAAATCATTGGTAACCAGTCAGTAACACAGGTTACAATTATTGAACACCATGTGCCAGGCAGTATTCTAATTATTTTACATGTATTATCAATCATGTAATTCTCACAACTACCTTAGGGAAAAGGCATTATTATACTCATTTTACAAATAAGAAAACTGAAGCAGAGAGAAGTAAATGACTAAAGATCACACATCCAGGAAATGGAATAACTAAGATTTAAACCAAGTCAAACTCCAAAGCTCATGTGCATACTTTAACAAGGACATGACTTTCATATCAGTAACTTAATAATTAAAACCATGAGTTAGGAACAGATATGAAGCAAGGACTCTGTGATGAACAGACCCAAAAAGACTTTACACCAGTGTAAGATCCAGACCTCCTAAGAACAGCAAGCTGTCAGCAGGGAAGAGCTTTATGCGGAAGGACTGGCAGTACTAGCTGGTGTACTACTTCAACACTGTGAAGTGGGGAAAGTGTACAAACCTCACATATTCCTGTATAAAAGACCTCTCCACTTCTTGAAAGGCACAAAATGGGCTTAAGGGGTCATGCAGGAATAGGAATGATTTACAGCTCTAGCATTTATTAGCTGTGACCTTGGGAAAGCTATTTAATCTTCCTAAGTCTTAGACTTCTGACTTCCAAAATGGAGCTACTTCATAGCATTACTGACACTATTAAAAATGAGAAAATGTACCGTAAGTACTTCACACAGGGTCTGCCATGTAATAAATGCTCAATAAATCATCAATATTACTGACTTTATCAATAAAAAGAAAACAGAACTGTTTAATTCCTATTCAACTTGACTCTCTGCCACGAACAATCATTTCACACACTTTAAGAACAGAAGAAACATGAATGGCTAAGAAGTGATAAACAAAACTGATAAAGAGTTATCACAGACACACCTACCAACTTGTGTAGTTTACCTAGTTTCCTGGATACTTAACCCTATTAATGAGATCACTGAACCACAATTGAAATCAAAGTAAATGAGAGATGCTAGAAGATATCTGAGCTTAAGGTAGATCTTTGCACAAATCCTAGAACTGATTCCTAACAGCTGGTTCCTGTGTGTGCAAAAAGCAGTATTGATGACTAGGGCCCAGCATACTTTCACAAAAAGTCAGGCCAAAATAACCTTATTTCCTTTTATAAAGAAAATAGAGATAAGAAAAAATAATTATTATGTTTAAAAACAAATTAGCATAGTTTAAAAATATCTTATGGGCTTCCCTGGTGGCGCAGTGGTTGGGAGTCCGCCTGCCGATGCAGGGGACACGGGTTCGTGTCCCGGTCTGGGAGGGTCCCGCATGCCGCGGAGCGGCTGGGCCCGTGAGCCATGGCCGCTGAATCTGCGCGTCTGGAGCCCTGTGCTCCGCAGCGGGAGGGGCCATGACAGTGAGAGGCCCGCGTACCGCAAAAAAATATATATATATATATCTTATACTGAAACACTGTCTTCACTCTTACCAAAGTGAACTGTAAAGGGGTTGGGAGCAATGTAACCAAACAGCATAGCAGCCTGATATGCTTGCCCCAAGAATCAATGCAATTTATACAGCATCTACAGAAGTACAGTGCTCCAAGTAGAAGAAATTATTTTCTCACTCTTTCTAGCATCACTGACCTGTTACAGCCAGTTCTCTACAACAATCAAGAGAAAATTTACCAGTAACAGTATTCAACTGAGCAACGGGAAAAGCACAGTGGTTTAACCGTCAGCTAAACACAATCAACATGAATAAGTATACCCCAAAAGGGCTAATTATAAGACAGAAAGTTTAAGACTCTGTGATGAGAACCAGTTCAATGAATTCAAATCTCTCTCCAGGCTAGGGACACTCATAAAGAGCACTTTCCACGGGCTTCCCTGGTGGCGCAGTGGTTGAGAGTCCACCTGCCGATACAGGGGACACGGGTTCGTGCCCCAGTCCGGGAAGATCCCACATGCCGCGGAGTGGCTGGGCCCGTGAGCCATGGCCGCTGAGCCTGCGTGTCCGGAGCCTATGCTCCGCAACGGGAGAGGCCACAGCGGTGAGAGGCCCGCGTACCGCAAAAAAAAAAAAAGAGCACTTGCCAAATAGTGAAGCACTAGAGGATGCGTCTTACTTTGAAAGACAAACTAAGGACCACAGGTGACAGTTTCAGAAGAGAGTATTTCAATTTTAAAGATGAATTCTCTCTAGCATTTATGGCTGTCCAAAACAGAAGCCTTTAGGAAAGGCCTGGTGATCACTAAAATGATCTTGCCAATTTAATAAAATCTGATGAAATAAAACATTCAGAAAAAAAACAACTTTATCAAAACTAAGCAAACTCATTCTTCATTTTGACATTTTAGAGCCTTCCTATTTCCTATATACACATTAAAATCTCAATTCTTTAGTTCAAAAAATAATGTACTGGAATTGCATTACAAACTTCAGAGTAGGCTCATTTAGATGTCAAAAGGAAATTCCTGAGCAGAAGGAAACTACTGACATAGAGGCTTCTGAAATTCTACACAAATAACCAAGAACTTACTGTATATAGAAAAATATTCCATATATTATTGGTATTTATAAGTAAGAACCCAGGTACTGCTCATGGTCTCCCCTCTTAAATGTTCTCGTAAAAATGAAGGGATGTTTTTACTCACTGCATCTTCAACACCCAACACAGGTACTAGCACATAAAAAATACTCAAAATATATTTGCTAAAGGAATGAATGGTAAACATTTATCAGTCACTTATGCCAAACACTCCACCAAGTGCCTCACATGCAATTAACTCATTTAATCCTCAAAATCACTATACAAAGCCAGTAATATTATTTTCCCATTTTACAGAAGATGAAACAGATAATCTGACATAGATTTATTAAATCAGGAAAGTGAGATCTGACTTCTGACACCAAGGTACATTTAATTACTTACTTCACAGTAACTGAGTAACTTTAGGCTCCAAATATGTTTTTCATAACAAGACTGAAACAGAATGCAGTGGCGACAGCTCTGGAAGAAGTCTCTGTAACTAAGTTGTAGACGCAGGGTTTCTGCATGGAGTAAGAAAAGTTCAGTGAAAGATTTACAGGGAACTGCAGCAAAAAGACTGAGGGAGGGCTTCCCTGGTGGCGCAGTGGTTGGGGGTCCGCCTGCCGATGCGGGGGGCGCGGGTTCGTGCCCCGGTCCGGGAGGATCCCACGTGCCACGGAGCGGCTGGGCCCGTGAGCCATGGCCGCTGGGCCTGCGCGTCCGGAGCCTGTGCTCCGCAACGGGAGAGCCCCAACAGTGAGAGGCCCGCGTACCGCAAAAAAAAAAAAAAAAA